>NW_004949099.1:16405334-16415706 GCF_000317375.1 Microtus ochrogaster | reverse complement strand
ATGGGCAAAGGAGACCACTTCCTACATATAACCCCAGCAGCGCAGACATTAAGGACCTCCTGAAACTGAGAAGCTTCTGTAAAGCAAAGGATGCTGTCACTAAAACAAAAAGGCAACCTACTGACTGGGAGAAGGTCTTCACTAACCCCTCACTAGACAAAGGTCTGATCTCCAAAATATATAAAGAACTCAGGAAACTAGACTTTAAAAAAGGCATATGTTCTTATACAGAAAGAAACAAACAAAATAGATCTTGGAAAGTGCCTCACCAGCCCCGACCAGATGGTGTTCTTTCAGCAATATACCTTAGCCTGGATAAGGAGCTAAGCCTCACAAATTGGGGTGCCTAATTAAAACTGAAGGTAAAAATGGAAAATTTGACTCTATAATTACTTGCTGCAATGGAGCAAAAAGAGTCTGAAATAAATAGCAGAAGGAGACACTTTTGTTCCACAGACCAGATCAGACCTTCCACAATCTAAATGGATCATCCTAGACCTAGATATTGACTCATTACTGAAGGAGCTCAGACAAAAGACTCTTCCCAGTTTTAGTGACCTTGAAGTTGGGAGCAAGGGAGAAGGTATGGGACAATAAAACTATCCAATTCTGACTTGGCAAAAGTACCTTCAAGGTTCTTTTCTGCACAGTAAGGAGGACCCAGTGAAGGCTCTTACTGAAAATCACTAGCAAAGAAAAATGAGACCTATGTCTCCAACATGGATAGTGTCCCTCTGTTCATGGGGGAACATGACCAGTCAAAGATCTTAACTCATTGGTTGTGTTCCCCTCATTGACTCTAGAGCACTATGCTGTCTCTATGTCTGAGTTTGTAGAGATAGCTTTTCAACATGAAGCTGAATATGTAAAGTCTGTACTGTCATCTAGAGTCAGCTAGACTCCTCAATAACCTGGCTTTCTTCCTGGTCTCCTCAGTCCTTTAATATTCTGCCATGTGCCTTCAAGGATGTTCTTTAATTAATAAGCAAACCATTAATGAATTTTCTCCATAATTAGGTTTTAATTTACTTCTCCTTGGCCACTAGAAGGTGTTACTACTTTGATAAGAGAGGGTGACCATTTTATCAATGTCACCAATATGTCTTGATCTTGTTAGCTTTTATTATTTGTTATTTGCAGACTCTGCCACTGATACTTTATAGAAATAACTGCTGATTAATCTGTCATAATGTGGTATGCAAACAGAATTCCTATCATCTTCCTCTATGAGAGGATCCTTTGGAGTCTCCTTCATGAGAAGTAGGTGTCATTTTCAGTCAGCGTACCGAGTAGTTGTATATACTTCAAGAAAATTGTTGATTTAAATAATAACCATTTATGCTTTAAAAATACCCGAAATCACATAAGAATATGAATTTCTGTTTTATAACACATTGGGCTATGCATCAACATGTTTTTCAGAATTCCAAGTTCAGAAACTGGAGTTCAAGAGAGTAATGAATAATTTTCTTAGAGACCTAGTAAACTGATGTACAACTAATTGCCATAAGGAGGAAACTGTAAACACAAGTTTTTGTCTTGACAGGTCCCACAGACATTCAGAGATTTATATTAATTATATATTGTAATAATAGCTCAGAATTATTATTAACTAGCTCTTACAATTTAAATTAACCCACAATTCTTGTTTATGTTAGCGGCTTGCCTTGCTACTTTTGATCAGTGAGGCATTTTCATCTTGCTTCCTCTGTATCTGATTGGTGACTGAATACTGAGCCTTTCCACTTCCCAGAATTCTCTTAGTTTGGTTGCCCTGCCTATACTGGCTACTGAGAAATCAGAATTATGTTAGATCAATACAAGTGACAAATTTTTACAGGTACAAGAACACTATCTGGCAGCAGGAAACAGTTTCTGTTGCTAATTTCTCTTTCTAACTTTTGCATTTGGGTGGGGAAATATGAAGTAAAGTCAACACACATGGGTAGTTGGCTATAGAGAAAGAGAAGATGATGTTTAAGTGTGCCATAATCTTCTGCTTTATAAACCCTTCAAATTCACTGTGCATCTTCTATTCTGAAGAGCACAAGGAAATGCTTGTCATGACCAAAAAGCTAGCCTTACTAGCACTAAGGAATGATTATGCCTTTATCTTGGAGTTCTTTGCCTTCAAAAAAATTGAATGTATTCCCTTCAATTCTAAGTCACTCAGTCTGTGGAATCTTGAAGGGGTTTTGGAAAGATTTCTAGACTGGTCTTTACTCAAAAGATGCTGTTTCAATTATTGCAACATAATTTTGACTTCTTTTATCTTGTGGGAAATGCTTCAAAGCATGAATTAAAAAAAAAGGACAACAGCAAATGACAATATGTGAGGAGAAGAGAAATAAACTGTGAGACCAATTTAAGCATGCAGAATCTTAGATGAAAGTCTGTTATCAGGAAAGTACCAGTATGCAGTTATCTCTGTGTGTGAAAATTAAGAGAGTACAGGTCTGTGGGTGTTTATTTGCGTGATTATTCAATTAATGATTACAATTACTGTGGTAAACACACATACATATGTCAAACTAACTGCCGTCTCACATGCACAAACAAAATCACTGAATAGGAGATATTAAAAAAAAACATAGCTTGCTCCTAACTAGACACTGAAAAGCAAAACCATGCATCATCTTCTGATAAAGAATGCCCATAAAGATACTACTCATAGGAGCATTATAATATTTAGTCTACATAGCAATGGGCTTGGATTAACATCACGAGTATTCTTTTGGTTTGGCTGGAGGTGACATCAAATTTTGACTTTATAGTATACCCCAAAGAGAAGCCAAGTTCTTGAGCAAGGAAAGATGACTAGAAAGCACTCTCTGACCTGAGAATAATTGCAATCAGATAGAGCAATTGTACAGGAAGGAAGATGCATTGGAGCTGAATAAAAAATAATGTGCAATGATATATACTTGGCGTTCACTGATTTAAGAACAGAAATAGCATTTAAAAGAAATTCAGTATTGTTTCTTTGTGAAGAAGTGCCTTCCATTCTCTTGCTTTAGGCTAGAATGCAGCTGTTTTTTATTTATTTAAATAAAAAGAGAAAGTTTATGGCATATGCAATACTGCAACTGCTGCCACATGTTAAACGGTGACTGAGGCAGCGTATCTGTTCCTAGAGAGCAATTGTCCCTCTGCTCCTAGGTCCAACCACGATTAGGACATTCTCTCCATCAAATCATTGTCACTTATGGGGCTAGGCTAGTTTATTACATAAATCATCTTTGATCCTGTGTTTCCCCAAATTGAAAGTTGTTTCCACGGGCTCTGAGCAATATGTGTCATTTTTTTTTCCTCTAGAATTTGTGTTGACCTTGGGTTATAGTCCAGTGTGATTCATTTGTATCTGAAGAACATTGGCACTCACCACCTTAGGTTCAAAACTTTTATTGTTCATCTTTTATACCAAGTTGTGATTTAGGGCTTTTGTCAAAGGGTCAGTAAAATCTAGAACTCAGAGGATTTCCTGTTTCGCTATTTGTACATAGCTGTGCCCATCATCCACAAAGACTGCTAGACTATATTGAAGTCACAATACTTTTAGGCAATGGGCGTGTTACAAGGCCAGGCTAGAAATCTTGACTATTTATAAGCATTCTTTAACTGTTATGCATTTTCTCTATGCTTCTTCAGGAGACTCAGAACAAATCATTCAACATCTGCTCCCAGGAATGACTCCTGTCCGTATTAAACCTAATATTCATTGAAGAAAATACACAAGTTCCAAAGCTAATAACATTTTAATATTTACCCTATAAGTAAAGAGAAAAGTATTGTACTGTATGTGGGAATTTCATGACCATGACCACCACAATTTTAACACTGTAGTAATGCCATCTACTTTTCCTTGAGATATAAGAAAACAACAACATGCTTTTTCTGCATGGCAGTGTAGACATCTTCTTTCATTTTGTGATGGAAAAAAGAGCCGGTTTATAGCTGTCTTCTTTGAATTTACCAAACACATTTGTTTCTGAGAAATAAATTGTATTTTTCTCTACTCAAACTTAAGCTGGACTTTGGCAACTTAAATAGTTGTTGACTATACCAGACAACATCCCATTCCAGGATTGTTCAAATATTGGAGAAGAGAAAGTTCAAATACATTAAGATAGATGGATTTATTTTTAGACTAACTAATAATAGATGATTTGTGTAGAAGTTGTATTTTGACTTGTACAATGCACCTAATCAAGTTTTAAATATAATGTATTAAATCATAAAAGAGACTATGCATTAGATATAATGTTAAATTATAAAAGAATAAAGAGAAATTAATACATGGCAATGGTGAAGTTTTTTAAAAGGTAAAGAGAAACTGCAGGGAAATACATATTTAAATAAAGGTTAACATCTTCTGTGAATAGATAAAAAAGAGAAAACTTTATGTATATTATATAATAGAATCCATCTAGATAAAGAATACAGAGAGTATAACTATAAAAGATGATAAAAAACCCATAGAAAAATGAATCAACGGTATGAATAGAAGACATTCACAGAACTAATAAATATGGAAAGTGTCAAGGCCAACTTCACTAGAATTTAGAGAAATATATATAAAAAGAACACACTCTGTAATTTTTAGCCTATCAAATTGCCAAATTCTTCCATTGATGCTTAAATAAAGAAAAAATCTATTATAAACCAATTGGAAAACTTGGCACATTAGACTTCTATAAAAATGACATGTTGTACTTCTTTCAGGGTGTCTTCTTCCTAGAGGGATTTATAAAGACAGTTTAATCTCCTTTTAATACTTTTAATACATATTTCCAAATACACAGAATATTACAATATGCCCTTCAATATTCCTCAGTTAGCCTGGGCATTTACCAAGATTTTGGGGCATTTTCTGTATGTTTCTGATGTGCATATTTGAGTATTTATATTTGGGTTGCATGTGTGTGCACATGTTTGTTGATGCCAGATTTGGGTGTTTTTCCTTAGGAGTTGCCCACCTTTATTTGGAGACAGACAACTCTCCCTGGGAACTGCAGTGCAGTGATTAAGTGAGGACAGTGTGGTACGTTAAATGAGAATGGACCGATAGACTCATGTATTTGAGTACTTGGTCACCAGTGGATGGAACTGTTTGGGGAGGATTAGGAAGCATGATTTTGTTGGAGGACGTGTGCCACTGAAGGCAGACTATTAGGTCTGAAATGATTTGAGCCATTTCCAGGGTGTATGTATCAGTTTGGCCTCGTACTTGTGGATTAAGAAGTAAGCTCCCAGCTCCAGCTGCAGTTCCACACCTGGCTGCTACCTGCCATGTTCTCCACCATGATGGACTCCAACCTCCTGAAACAATAAGCCCTGAATGAAATGATTTCTCTTTTAAACGTTAAAATCACTTTAATCTTCTCTTTGTGAAATGGGATTTATTATAAAGGAATGATATTAAGAGAGAAATAATGATTTCTGTTACAAATATTAAGAGTGATAGTAGAAAATAGTTTGCATTTTCTTCTCCCAAAAGGATACTGTACTGCTTATGAATGAAGGAGAAAATAGTATTCTCCTAATAGTATTACTAAGGGTTGGGACTCTGTCCTTGTTATTAGACTTCTAGAGTCCTGGTCAATTTATCACTTTTTCTCTAACCAATAGGTATGATGGTAATAGATGGTTCATGCTAGTGATCAATGGTTTAATACTTTGTACAACCCTTAATGTTGAATACAATACTATAAAAGTACTAAAGTTTATGCTATGGATACCTTTTTCACCCAGATGAAGATGAGTAAATGATTACCATATTTATGTCTAGGTCATGCAAAACTTTGGGAGCTATAGACCTTCTGTTTTGATGTACACTATACCAATACACGATGCTAATATCAAAGTATAGGTCCTTTAAAAACAAATAAATACAGGATCTATCCAAAATAATGCTGTGCTCACTGTTCATTTCTATCATGTTGTTTTTTTCAAGAACACGAATGCTTCCTTTCGAATTTGCTTAAAATTTTAAAAATCATCTGTGTGTGTGTGTGTGTGTCTGTGTGCACATGCACGTGCTTAGGAATGCAGGCCTCATCATGATGGTAGAGGTGAGAGGACTCATTTGTGAATTAGGTTATCATTTTCCATCTTTATGTTGGTTCCAAGGTGGTTCTCAAACTGAAACCACCAGGCTTGCATAGCCATTCTGGTAAACCTATGCCCCAGATAAACATTAATAGCAAGATGATTTTTGAAAGGTAAAATCATCTCTTAGATAGGTTTGAATTCTCCAAAAGATATTTTCTTTAAATTTTTATAGTAAAAAAGTTACAAAACCCTGAATGTATAAATTAAAATTAACATCCAACTGTTTTGTAATTAATAGTCTTAGAAGTAGAAATGTCTAACTGCCCTAAAGTCCTTTTCAATTGTTACCACTTTCTTTGCCTATACCTCATCATTACTGAATCTTTCTGATGTTTTTTATTCTTTTTTTTTGGCATCTAAATGCATCCTTATGCACTTTAGCTTTGTCTTACCTGTTTTAATAAGACTTTTTTAATATCTATTAACCTACAGGCCCTCAATCTTTTCCCCTTATATTTTATTAGCACAATATTATTTTTGAATTATCTTTTATAGTGATAGTAAGCTCTTCCTATAAATAAGTGAATCTACTGAACATGAAGAGATAATCCATATTCAGAGATGCCTTTATTAACCTATAAAACCTAACAAGTAGTTCTTCACTGTTGATCTCTTGATATGTATATTCCTCTATCTTTATTTATTGCAATGCTTTGTCTGGGAGAGAAATTATTTCAGAATTAATTTTAAAAGTTCATTGTATTTTTGAGAAATAAAAGTGGCTGTATAGCTAGAGTGGGACTTTCCGCAATTTTCTAATTACAGGAACGACAAGCTCACTGAGATTGGTTGGAGACAGATGGCATGCTTTCATGATTCCACAGTGTCAAAGAGTCTCAAAAGTCCTGCATGAGGGTCTTCAATAATAATGTATAGGATTCTATATTATTCATTAATGCACATGGATATGATACAATGATATTGCAAAAATTTAAGTGCTAACTAATAGACCTAAGGTGGAGTTAGAGGCTATGCCCTTCTAAAGCACAGTGATGTTAGTCTATGGACTAGCCTTTGAATAGTGATGTGTCACTTATTAACTGAGGCAGCTGGTAGTGCTCTTTATCTTGGTATGTATGCTTTCACTTATAAGAGAAATATATAAGTATGTGTGAGTGAAGTGACAATCGCATAGACTATAAATCACATGAGACAACAGGCTTTCGTGTATAATGCCAACACAGAAACTCTAAACAAATTTTTGATCAAGCCTGGAGACCTCATCCCTGATACCTACTTTTTCTTCATGCCCCACGTAGCATGTTTCCAAGGTCCCTGAATACACTCTTCCCTAAGCCTTTCTTCCTATTCTAGAAAACAAAACTCATAATAAAATCTGGACTCTGCCCTGAAAGCACAAGAGTGTTTAGTCTATTGCTTCCTCTGTAAATGAAATATTCACTCTAAATTTCACAGAAGGTAGAGAAAGTTAAAATAATAAAGGCACACGCCTTTAATCCCAGCACTCGAGGCAGAGACAGGCATGCAGATCTCTGAATATGAGGCCAGTCTTGTATACAGTGTGAGTCCAAGAAACCCAAAGCTACACAGAGAAACTCTGCCTTGAAAAACCAAAAAAAGTAAAATAGAAGAGAAATAAAGATAGGTGAGAGAGAGAAAGGCATGCATACAGTAGACTGTCTTAAATTTGTAATTTAGTACTAACTCTGTCTTCTAATTATGGGTTTGTTATTAAATGAAGTAATACCTAGGCATAGGAATCACCAAGCAGGTGTTGAAAAGACATCAGTAAGCATTCTGTTGTAGTCTAATTGGTACTCTAATACATTTTACAGTGCACAGTCATCATTATTTTTTCTTCATTAGTTGCTGATATTTTATATAATGCGTCTCATAAAGTGTTTCTACCACATTCCAAAAATACATCTGCATACAAAGTATAAAGGTTATGAATGCATCTTCATGAAAACACACATTTTCTATTCATGTAAAAAATAATTTGTAGTGTAGATGAGATGTTTATTTACATATGCTCCTGGGAATTAGTAAATATTTAAGGTTGTCCAACTTTACCCACTGTACATTATGGTAAGGTACTTTACACAACTGGAAGAATGCATTTAATCATTGTCACTGTTGACAGGAAGTTATAACTTAAATGAGATCCCACTGGTTGCATTAGATTAGGTTGTTTCTGGATAGGCATCTTTATAAAGATGGAAACCAAGCTTCATGGTGGGCACCCTTGAAATGGTAGGCCAAAGGAATGAAACTAGCAAGATGAAGGACAATGCAGGGTTACACAGTAATTAGCCATGGTTGCCAGGTTTACTCAGAAGCTACTGTCTGAACCAAGATCCTTCATGTCAACAATATTCAGCCACATTTTTATAACTCCTAAAATATGCTTGCTTAGCTGTATCATGTGAGTCAGTTAGGCCAACTTGAGAGTAGCATCTCCATAAATAATACACTATGATGGTTGGAGTGTTTTCTTAAATGACAAAGTCAAATTTTATTTTTATTATATTTTTAATTTAAGAAGAAGCATTCTTTATGTTTTGTTTGTAACTGTCAAGTTGATTTAAGATAGAATCATCTGTCTAGATTAAGTTAACCCATGGATATGACTATAGAGACTTAACTTGATTACTAGAAAGAAACACCCACTATGGATGGGGCCATCCCCTGAGCAAAGGATCTTGAATGGCGTAAGACTAGTAAAAGGAAATTGAGTATCAGCACTTATGTATTAATTTATTGTTCCTTGTGCTTGTCTATGAATAATGTGACTAGTTGCTTTGAGTTCCTGATATCTTGACTCCCAACAATTATATCTGTCTCTCTCTCTCTGTATGTGTATAAATATGATTGTACATGCGTGCATATACTCGAAGAGGCCAGAGACTAATGTTGGTTCCTTCCTCGCCACCTTACATTTTGGTTTTTTATTTTTATTCTGCTACTGCATACATAAATGCATTATATTAATAAAATTCACCACTCACTCTCAATTTTTAAGTACCTCTACCCCTCCTTATGAATTCCATGCCCATATGTATGTGTATGCATAATTATTGATATGTATTATTATGTATATACTATTGAGTTTAATTAGTGTTGCCCTCATGCACATGGGTATAGCACAGTCCACTGTAACATGGAAAACCTACTTGAGGCTCTACTGCTGAAGAAAATCTCCATTTTCTTTTCTGGTAACTGATAAATACCTATAGCATCTTGACAAGGAGTGGAGTCTTGTAATTTACCCACCCTGCAACACATACACACACAAATATCTATGCTGGAAAATTAATTAGTTGTAGCTTGCACAAGTCTTTTGTAGACAAACACAACAGTTAAGTTCCTTAATACAGTTGTATATCATGTTCACAAGATACTATTTTGCAGCTGTCTACTCTGACCACTTTTGGGTCCTTTTTCATAGCATTACCTTAGCCTTGTAGGGAGGGCTATAGAGAAGTCATACATGGAGATGAACACTCAACAGTCATTCACTGCCTACCCTTTAATCCTTTGTTTTTCTCTATAATAACCACCATCCCCTGCAAATGAAGCTACTCTGTTTAGTAATGTAAAGTAAACTAAACTATGAGTGTAAGGATGAATATTTAGAAGGCTAGATAATCTATCAATTCAGCAAAATAATAGTAGTAACTTGTCTCCTGGAGTCTATGACCTCTACAGTCATTGGTTCTTGGCCAGGTTTACAGTATCAAGCATGAATTCCCTCCTGTTAAGTGGGCCCTAAATTCAATCTGACAGATGTCGATTACCTTCCAGGAAGCTCATGCCACTATTGTAATGTTGTGGGTATCAAAGTGGATGGCTGGCTGTGCAAGAGACTGGGTCCTACCCAGAAGCAAACTAAGAATTAAATGTTCAAAGAAAAAGAAATAAAGACTCAGAAAGGGTAAATGTAGACTTTCATTGAGGCAGAGAACAAAGAATAGAAATCACACTGTGGGGGAGGTCTCCAAAGCTCATAGACTACCAGGTCTATGGTTCTCATACAAGACACTCAGAACATTTCTTCCTTTGATCCCCTTATGCCTTACTTAAGTTGCTTGGCCCAGGCAGACATAACCTAAATGACTCGGCTTTGTTAATGGAAGACCTTGGCTAATGAATGACCTTTACATTTTAAAGGGTCCAGCTTTTATATGGGAATACATATTTCTATTCTGACCCCTTTCCCAACAATATACCCTCTTTCTTTCTTTCTTTCTTTCTTTCTTTCTTTCTTTCTTTCTTTCTTTCTTTCTTTTCTTCCCCCTCC
>NW_004949099.1:16371696-16405234 GCF_000317375.1 Microtus ochrogaster | reverse complement strand
TCTTTCTTTCTTTCTTTCTTTCTTTCTTTCTTTCTTTTCTTCCCCCTCCCTCCCTCCCTTATCTCTCTCTTTTCCTTCCTTCCTTCCTTCCTTCCTTCCTTCCTTTCTATCTTTCTTTCTTCTCTTTCTTTATACATTATATACCAACTGCAGTTTCCCCTCCTTCTACTCCTTGCAGTGCCCCCTCTCTCAGAGCTATTCTCTTTTCATTTCCCTTTATAAAAGAAAAGAGCAGGCCTCCCTGTGCTATCAACAAAATGTAGCATAGCAAATTACAGTAGCATTATGCACAAATCTTCATATCAAGACTGAATAAAGCAACCCAGTGGAGGGTCATCTGTCTGTGTGTTACTTTCCTTGGTTAATAAAGAAACTGCCTTGGTCTTTTGATAGGCCAGCCCTTAGGTGGGTGGAGTAGAGAGAACAGAATTGTTGGAGGAAGAAAGCAGAGACAGACAAACGCCATGAAGCCTTGGCCCAGGATGGACATAGGTTAGAATATTCCTGGTAAGCCACCACCTCCCGGTGCTACACAGATTATTAGAAATGGGTTAATCAAGATGTGAGAATTAGTCAATAAGAGGCTGGACCTAATGGGCCAGGCAGTGTTTAAATGAATATGGTTTCTGTGTTATTATTTCCAGAGCTAAGCTAGCCATGCAGGAGCAAGGCGGGATGAAAAGCAGGCCTGCTCACCTCACTACTACAATCCAGTAGGAAGAAAAGTGTCTGAAGAACATGCAAAAGAGTCAGAGACATCCCTGCCAAATGCATACCCACGTCCACTGTTATAAGTCCTACAAGAACTCCAAGCTTACACAATCATTGCATATATACAGAAGACCTAGTTCAGACACATAAAGGCTCCATAATTGTTGCTTTTAGTCTCTGTGAGCCCCATGAGCCCTGTTTAGTTGATTCTATGGGCTCTCTTCTTGTGATGTCCCCAACCCCTCTGGCTCCTACAATCCTTCCTCCCCCTCCTCTGCTGGGTTCCCCTGCCTCTGCCTGGTGTTTGGTTGTAGGTCCCTGTGTCTGCTCTCATCAGTTGCTGGATGCTACTTTACTCAGAACAATTGGGTTAGGCATTAATGTATGAGTATAGCAGAATATCATTTCGTTTCATTTCACTGACTTTCTTTTTCCCCCCAGTTATGTTTGATTTTATCCTCGATCTCCAGGCAGTCCAATCTTGTGTTTCTGGCAATCCAGACGGTATCAAGCATGGGCCACAGGTTGTCCCAGTAATTGGTTAGCTCCTCCCATGATTTCTACGACACCTTTAGTCCAGTACATCTTTCAGTCAGGACAGATTGAAGATCAAAAGTTTATATGTCTAGATTGATTTCCCAGTCCCATTGTTGGGAGCCTTACTTGATTGTAGAAGATGGCCAGTTCAAGCTCTGAATCCCTCATTACTAGACTTCACTAGGATTAATCTTATAGATGCCAGGGAGTTTCTACTACATCACACCCAAATGCCTCCAGTTCAAGTCATCTCTCCCAGTACTTTCTCCCTCCATCCCTCCTTGCCTGATCCCTTCTGTTCCCATTCCCACCTTCCCCACAACATCTATTCTATTACCTCTTCCCAAGGAGATCCATGTATTCCCTTTTGAGACTTCCTTGTTTCTCAGCCTCTCTGAAATCATAGATTATAGCACAATTATTCTTTATTTAACAGATTATACACACTTACAATTGAGTATACACACTTATAATTGAGTACATATCATCATACTTACCTTTCTGGGTCTGGGTTACCTTAGTCAGGATGACATTTTTTTCTAGTTTTAACCATTTGCCTTCAAATTTCATGATATTATTGTTTTTAACAACTGAGTAATGATCTATGTATAAATATACCATATTTTCTTTATACATTTTTCAGTTGAGGGACATATAGGTTGTTTCTGGTTTCTGGTTATTATGTAAAGCTGCTATGAACATAGTTGAGCCAGTGTCATTATGGTAGGATAGTATCCTTTGGGTATATGCCCAAGAGTTGTATAGCTGGGTTTTGAGGTGATGTGTGATTCCCCTCTGTATGATGTGATGTGGGAGTCTTCTGTTTTGTGTTGATTTCATTGGATAAATAAAGAAACTGCCTTGTGTTGTAATATAAGTGGCAGGCTGTGTTTTCTTTCAGCTCCTGCACGGCTAGCTTTATACCCAAAATAATTACATGGAAACTGTATTTTTTTAAACACTGCTTGGCCCATTAGTTTTAACTTCTTATTGGCTAGCTCTTACATATTGAATTAAACCATTTTTAATATTCTGTGTAGCACCACGAGCTGGCTTACCAGGAAAGATCTTAACCTGCGTCTGTCTGGAGTGGGAGAATCATGGCGACTGCCTGACTCGGCTTCTTTCTCCAAGCATTCTGTTCTGTCTATTTCGCCTACCTAATATTCTGTCCTATCAGGGTCAAGCAGTTTTCTTTATTAGTTAACCAATGAAAACAACAGATAAAATACAAGACCCATCAGACTTGTCCCTTTAATAGGACAGAAAATTAGGTAGGTGGAGTAGACAGAACAGAATTCTGGGAGAAAGAAAGCCGAGTCAGGCAGTCACTATAGCTCTCCTCTCTGAGATGGATGCAGATTAAGAATATTCCCGGTAAGACACCACATCGTGGTTGAACACTCATTAGAAATGGGTTAATAAAGATGTGAGAGTTAGCCAATAAGAGGATACAGATAACGGGTCAAGCAGTGTTTAAAAGAATACAGTTTCCATGTAATTATTTCTAGTAAAGCTAGCCATGCAGGAGCTAGGTGGGAACGCAGCCCATGCTCCTTACTACAATGATGTGAATATGTTTTATTACCATTTGTTAACAAAGAAGCTGCTTTGCCTATGGAAAGACAGAATATAGGTAGGCATGAAAATTTAACTGAATGCAAGGAGAGAGTAGACAGAGTCAGAGATACACCATGTAGTTGTCAAAGAAAAAAGATGCCAGAACATTACTGGTAAGCAACAGCCTCATTACAATACACAGATTAATAGAAATGGGTTAATTTAAGGTATAAAAGCTAGCTATAAATATGCCCGAGCAGTTGGCCAAATAGTGTTATAATTAATACAGTTCCTGTGTGATTATTTGGGTTTAGGCACGTGGGAAACTTAAGCACAATTTCTTTTGACATTGAGGTAGATCAATTGCCAACTTTTTGAGGAACTGCTATATTGATTTCCATAGTGACTGTAAAAAATTATACTCCTACCAGCAATTTAGAAGTTCCCGTATTCCACATCCTCACCTGATAGAGGAAGGTCATTGGTTAAGTAATAAAGAAACTGCTTGGCCTCATAGGTTAAAACATAGGTGGGAGGAGTAAACAGAACAGAATGCTGGGAGGAAGAGGAAGTGAGCTCAGAGACATCATGCTCCCCTCTCCTGGGAAGATGTGATAGCTCTGCTCTCTGAGGCAGACACAATCAAGCTCTGGCCCAGGATGGACGTAGGCTAGAATCTTCCTGGTAAGACTGATGCTACACAGATTATTAGAGATGGGTTGATTGGGATATGAGAATTAGCCTGTAAGGGCTAGAGTTAATGGGCCAGGCAGTGTTTAAATGAATACAGTTTGTGTGTTGTTATTTCAGGGCATGGCCAGGGTGCTAGGGATGCAGCCCCGCTGCTCCAATTACAACACTCACCAATATGAGCTATTGGTTGTGGCTTTGATCTTAGCCATACTGACAGATGTAAAAAGGAATCTCAAGGTAACTTTTATTTGCATTTCCCTGCAGGTAAAAGATGTTAACGTTTCTTCAAGGGTTTTTTAGCCATTTTGAGATTCCTCTGTTGAGAATTCTGTTTAGATCAACACTCATTTTTTTTAATTGGATTGCTTTGTTTGTTCATATGTGGTTTCTTTAGTTCTTTTTTTTTTTTGCATTATTTCTTTTATTGAGAAAAGGAAAAAAAAACAAGTTTCTGCCTCCTCCCAGCCTCCCATTTCCCTCCCCCTCCTCCCACCCTTCTCTCCCTCCCCCCACTCCTCTCTCCCTCCCTCTCCAGTCCAAAGAGCAGTCAGGGTTCCCTGCCCTGTGGTAAGTCCTAAGTCCTCCCCCTTCGGTCCATGACTAGGAAGGTGAACATCCAAACTGGCTAGGCTCCCACAAAGCCAGCACATTAAGTAGGATCAAAACCTCGTGCCATTGTCCTTGGCTTCTCATCAGCCCTCATTGTTCGCCATGTTCAGAGTCCGGTTTTATCCCATGCTTTTTCAGTCACAGTCCAGCTGGCCTTGGTGAGCTCCCAACAGATCAGCTCCACTGTCTCAGTGGGTGAGTGCACCCCTCGTGGTCCCGACTTCTTTGCTCATGTTCTCCCTCCTTCTGCTCCTAATTGGGACCTTGGGAGCTCAGTCCAGTGCTCCAATGTGGGTCTCTGTCTCTATCTCCATCCATCACCAGATGAAGGTTCTATGGTGATATGCAAGATATTCGTCAGTATTGCTATAGGATAGGGTCATTTCAGGTTCCCTATCCTCAGCTGCCCAAGGAACTAACTGGGGACATCGCCTTGGGCTCCTGGGAGCCACTCTAGGTTCGAGTCTCTTGCCAACCCTAAGGTGGCTCCCTTAACTAAGAATTGTGCTTCCGTGCTCCCCTATCCAGCCTTCCTTTATCCCAATCATCCTTTTTCCCCCAAGTTCCCCCCATCCTCCCCTTCTCCCTTTTCTCTCCCCATCTCCCCTTACCCCTATCCCACCCCACCTCCAAGATCCCAATTTTCTCCTCGGCAATTTTGTCTACTTCCCATAGCCAAGAGGATAACTATATGTTTTTACTTGGGTTCACCTTCTTACTTAGCTTCTTTAGTTCTTAATATATTTTGGATATTATCCCTCTGCCAGATATAGCACTGATAAAAATATTTTTCCATTCTTCAGGCTGCCATTTTTCTATAGATAGTGTCCTTTGTCTTACAAAAAGCTTTTTAGAGTAATGGGATCTCATTTTTTGATTGTTCAATCTTAGTGTCTGTGCTATCAGTGTTCTGTTCAAGAAGATGTCTCCTGTAACAATGTGTTCAAAGCTATTCTTCAGTTTCTTTCCTTTCCAGTTCAGTGTTTTTGTCTTTGTGTTGAGGGCTTTGATCCACTTTGATAGGACTTTTGAGTAGGATGATAGACATGGATCTATTGACATTCTTCTAGATTCTGACATCCAGTTAGACCAGCAGAATTAACAGAAAAGAAATGGCCAACTTACCAAAAGAAGCCTACAGATTCAGCACAATTCCCAATACAATTCAGAAACAATTCTTTGCAGACCTTGAAAGGACAATATTTAAGTTTGTATGAAAAAACAAAACAACCAAAAACCCAAGGTAGCTTATTTATTCAATCCTGAACAATAAAGGAACACCCAGAGTTATCACCATTCTGGATTTCAAGCTGTTCTTGAAGGGCCAGAGTAACAAAAACATGGAATTGACATAAAAAACAAACAGGTTGACCAATGGAATAGAATTGATGACCTGGTTGTAAATACACACACCTATGGATACCTGCTTTTTGATAATGAAGTCAAAAAAGCACAATGGAAAAAAGACAGCATCTTCAACAAATGGTGCTGGTCTAACCTATTGTTAATTTTTTACAGTACAAATCTTGACAGATAAATTGTTAATTGTAGTTTTCAGGGGTCACAGCTGGGTATGACTGTTGGTATCTTCTCTCATAGCAACCTGACCAGTACCTTGTAGAGCTCTGAAAGCTGGCCATCAGGGAGAAGGCTTCTGGCACAGAATCAGCTTGGTTTCTCTTAGTTCTGTGATCAACATCCACAGTGTCTTTAGCAATAGGGTCTTGTCCTCAAGTTCTGGTGGACAACCAACTACAGTGGGAACATCTTGTATTATTTTGGGGGTTGGATCTCTTGGACTATCACTGAATATCTTAAAAGGAGCTATTTTAGACCTGGAACTAATCTTCTTATTCCTTTTTGTTGGTTTTAATTTTTTTCTTTTCTTTTCTCCTTTTCTCCTTTCCTTATGACTTTCCAAATATCCTTGTTTAGATTTATCCCTCCCGCTCACTCTTGCTTTTACTCTCCTGTAGCCCTTCCTACTTAGATCTCTCCCTCCACTCAGTTATTTTCTTCTCTTCTCCCTCAATATCACCTGTATTATATTCTGCCAACCTCTACATCCTTCTTAGCATTTCCTTCCCCCCCCGCCTCAGTGTTTCCTTTCTACTTTCCTGGCTTCTACAAGATTTGTAGAGGTGCATGTTGATGACAGTCAATGTGCTGCTTTTAAGCTATTAGTGTTCAGTGCTATTTTGCATACCAGTTACCTCAGCATCATTTTTTTTTCCGTCTGTGGCCTTTTGGTTATGTTTATTTTTTCCAAGTATTCATTCCAGAGAATTCACTCATTCTCTGTAGTTTAGTGGACATGATTTCCTTCAACCTTTATACAGAATGGAAAGTTGTTCACTCTCTTTTAAGTATGGCAGATAATTTTGCTGGTACTTTAGTTTGAGCTGACAAAACTGTGATCTTTCAGAACTTGCAGAACATTGGACAATCTCCTTAGCCCTTATTCTGTACTTTCTCCTTTCACAATGGCTTATTCTTCTGATTCAGTAAATTCTGTAAATCCTATTTTGAAATACAAATTAAGCAAATTGCAAAATCATGAATAGTTCATTTGTCATAGAAAAGGAAGATTAAACCTGAAGGTTTGGCTTTCACTGCTGGAATACATAGTAGAGATAATGAACCTGAACTTTCCCCTCATCTTTTCCTGAGCAAAATTTAGCTTACCCCCGCTCCCCGCAAATTCAACTGCCTGTCCTCTCAGTCAGGAATGGAGCCACAGCCTTTTACTCTTAGCAAAAACTATAGAATTTTAAATTGGACTAAACCAAATACCTAGGGTGTACTATCACATTTTAGTTTGCTGTTTATATTTCTTTGTGTTAAAACATGAGCTTACTCTATAAGCCTGAATAGTTTGTAACTTACTCTGTAAACCAACCTGGCATTGAACTGTACCCCATTCTCAGGCTAGAATTATAGTCACATTGCCACATCCAGCTAATTCTCACAGAGTTAAATTGGTAGATTGTGTGTGTGTGTGTGTGTGTGTGTGTGTGTGTGTGTGTGTGTGTGTGTCTGTATTAGAATAATATTGTTTGGTTTTTAGCCCTACCAAGTAAATGTAACGAATAATTTTTATTTTTCTTCTAAGAAGGAATGGTTATTAGAAAGCAGATAATATTTAGATGTTTCAGTGGGGATATTGGTTGAAAGAAAATACATTAATACATGTAATAAAAATAAAAAAAATGACGAGTAAAAGGTAAACCTGAGATTTGTATTTCGTAACTATGTTCTATTTGTGAGTGATTTAACTAACAAGTAAAATTAGTGTTAAATTGTTAAAAACATTATTATTTTCAAAAGTATTTTATTACAAAATGTTCCTTATTTTTCAATGGTTAAAGCAAAATTATAGTATAATAATAACATCCATTAAATGAAATTAAAAACTCTTATTGAAGGTTGAGGAAAATTAATTATTGAATATGAGAAACTAAAACTTTATGCTTAAATTTTCTTGCAATTACTTTAGCAACTTGTCATGACAGATTTTCAAGTAAAGGTTACAAAAGAAAACTAGCTTTTAAGGATGATAAAAAAAGTTTTATTTTTTATTATTTGTAATTAATTAATTAATTTATCTTTGAATTTTAAAATTTATTTTTAAAGCAATATTTTCTCAGTTTACATAGCAATCTCAGTCTCCTCTCTGTCCCTCCCCCTACCTTTCACCCACCCCACCCACCATCCACTCCTCAGAAAGGGTAAGATTTCCCGTGGGGAGTCAGCAAAGTCTGGCACATTAATTTGAGGCAGGACCAAGGCCCTTCCCCCTACATCTAGGCTGAGCAAGATATCCCTCCAAAAGAATGGACTCCAAAAAGTAAGGTCAAGCACATGGGATAAATCCTGGTCCCACTGCCACTGGCCCCATAGACTGCTCAGTCACAGAACCCATATTCAGAGGGCCTATTTTGGATATATGCAGGTTCCCCTGCTGTTAGTCTGGATTCTTAATAGATATCTATAAAACATTTCACCTAAACAAAAAGAATATACTTTTTTTATCAGCACCTCATGTAACCTTCTCTAAAACTGACCACATAATCAGTAACAAAGCAAAGCTCAATAAATACAAAAAAAAATTGAATAACCCATATATCTCTTTTTTTTTTCTGAGACAGGGTTTCTGTGTCTAACATCCCTAGTTGTCCTGAAACTAGCTCTTGAAGACCAGGCTGGTCTCAAACTCATAGAGTTTTGACTAACTCTACCTCCAGAGTGGTAGGATTAAAGGCATCTTCCACCACTACCAGGAAAACCCTGTATCCTATCAGATAAACATGGCTTAAAGTTAGAATTCAACAACCTTAATTTTAGAAAGTACATAAACTCTTGGATATTGAACAATGCTGAATTGAATCATCCCTGGGTCAAGGAAGAAATAAGTAAATGAAGACTTCCTAGAATTCAATGAAAATGAATACACAACATACCCAAATCTATGGGACCCCATGAAAGCAGTACCAAGAGGAAAGTTCATGACATTAAGTGCCTACATAAAAAGTGGAGAAATCTCATACTAGCCACTTAACAGCACACCTGAAAACTCTAGAACAAAAGGAATCAGACTCACCCAGGAGTAAATGACAGTAAATAATCAAATTGAGTGCTGAAATCAATAAAATAGAAGCAAAAAAAGAGTAAAAAAATCAATGAAAGAAAGAGCTGGTTCTTTGAGAAAATCAGCAGCCCTTTTCAAAAATAATCAAGAGAGAGAGAATATCCAAATTAATAAAATCAGAAATGAAAAGTATGACATAACAACAGACACTAAGGAAATCCAGAGAATCATTAGGTTGTACTTAGGAAACCTGTACTCCACGAAGTTGGAAAATCTAAAAAAAATGGACAATTTTCTGCATAGGTACCACATACGAAAATTAAATCAAGACCAGATGAATAACTTAAATAGAACTATAACTCCTAAGGAAATAGAAGCAGTCATCAAAAGTCTCCCAACCAAAAAAAGCCTAGGGCCATATGGTTTCAGAATTCTTCTAGAACTTCAAAGAAGAATTAATACCTATACTCCTCAAATTGCTCCATACAATAAAAACAGAAGGAACATTACCAAACATTTTTTTTACAAGACTACAATTACCCTGATACACAAATGACACAAAGATTCAAAGAAGAAAAGGAATTACAGACTAATCTCCCTCATGAACATTGACTCAAAAGTACTCATTTAAATACTGGCAAACCAAATCCAAAAACATATTTAAAAAATCATCCACCATGATCAGCTTGGCTTCATCCCATAGAAGCAGGGATGATTCTGCACATGAAAATCTGTCAATGTAATCCACCATATAAATAAACTGAAAGAAAAAGACCGTGTGACCCTCTCATTAGTTGTTGAAAAAATCTTCAATAAAATCTAACACCCCTCATGAAAAAAGTTCTTGGAGAGATCAGGGATACAAGGCAACATATCTAAACATAATAAAAAAATACATAGCAAACTGACAGAAAACATCAAATTAAATGAAGAGAAACTCAAAGCAGTTTTACTAAAATCAGGAACAAAACAAGGCTGACCACCATCTCTCTATCTAATCAACATAGTACTTGAAGTTCTAGTTAGAGCGATAAGACAACAAAAGAAGATCAAGGGAATATAAATTGGAAAGGAAGAAGTAAAACCTTAACTATTTGCAGATGATATGATTATATATATATATATATACGTTCCCAAAAATTCTACCATGGAATTCCTACAGCTGGTAAACACCTACAGTAATGTGTCAGGATACAAGATCAACTCAAAATAATCAGTAGCCCTCATATATACAAATGATAAAAAGACTGAGAAAGAAATCAGAGAAACATCACCCTTTACAATAGCTACAAACAACAAAAAATATCTTGGGGTAACACTAACCAAAGAAGCCAAAGACCTATTTTACAAGAACTTTAAGTCTTTGAAGAAGATACCAGAAAATGGAAAGATCTCCCATGCTCTTGGATAGTTAGGATCAACATAATAAAAATGACAGTCTACAAATTCAATGCAATCCCCATCAAAATCCCAACACAGTTCTTCACAGACCTCACAAGAACAATACTTAACTTATGGCAAAACCAATCCTGTACAATAAAGGAACTTCTGGAGGCATCACCATCCCTGATATCAAGCTCTAATATAGAGCTTCAGTAATAAAAATGGCTTGGTATTGGCATAAAAATAGATAGGTGGACCAATTAAATCAAACTGAAGACCCCAGTATTAATCCACACTTCTATGGACGCCTGATTTTTGACAAAAAAGCTAAAATTATACAATGGAGAAAAGAAAGCTTTTCAAACCATGGTGCTGGCAAAGCTGGATGTCAACATGTAGAAGAATGCACATAGATCCATATCTATCCCCATGCACAAAACTAAAGTCCAAATGAATCAAAGACCTCAACATAAATACAACCACACTGAATCTCACAGAAGAGAAAGTGAGAAGTAGCTTTGAACACATTGGCTCAGGAGACCAGTTCATAAATATAACACCAGTAGCACAGACACTGAGAGCAACAACATTTAAATGAAACCTCCTGAAACTGAGAAGCTACTGTAAGGCAAAGTACACAGTCAATAAGACAAAACAGTAGCCAACTGAATGGGAAAAGACATATTTAATGGTATTCACTTTAAAGTTGTCTTTTGCTATGTTTGTTTAAGAATGCTGAATGAGCAACAAGTACATGTATGCTTGTCCTTTGTGTAATGTATCAACAGAAATAAATGTCCATCAGAACTCCGTGTGATGGACAACACTTGTAATATCTTATTGAGATATATGGGGCAAGAGTTCAGTCTGGATTTCATACTAAGAACTTGTTTCAAAAACCTCTCTTCCCCCCCCATATTTGCAAATGTATATTATATATGCACACATATACATAGTCTTATAGATATATAGACAATGATATAGATATACTTCCTGAAAGAATATAATAATAACTATGTCTTTCTTGTCGTTATTTTCCTATAGAATCTCTATATGTCACTAACTGATATATGATCTGATAAATTGTGTATCCTCATGTATTTTTTGGCTTAACACATGACAAGGATTATTAAGATCATTTATCTACTACAAATACAGGTGTTCAAATAACCAAAGAAGTGCTGCCCACTACTACTTACTTGAAAGTAAGGTTTGTACTTAGTATATCAATTTTATAAAATACACATTGAATTCAATAAATATAATTGTACAGTAAATTATGAACAATATTTAAAAACCCTCCTTGTGTAATAATAAGTATTTAATAGCAAATTATACATCCTGCTTTGAACTTTTAACCAAATATCCTTGTTTTTATATACAGTCTTTTCAGTGCCTAGTCTTACCTCTCCCCTAAACTCACATTTAAATCCTACTAATTGCTGCCAGGAAAGTTCTTTCATGTTTGCTGTGGTTCTCAGTGCCTAAGGCCACTGACTTAGTTTAAGCATTTTCCACCTTAAATAGATCAGGAAGAGTTATGTTGACATTTATTCTTCTCAAATTACTGTCCCTGATCCACTGTGTTTCCTGTGCCACTAGATGAAAACTGATTAGGCTTACGTGGTACCTAGAGTGACCAGAGAGCTGTTGAATGGCTACATCAGATGTCTATGTCCATCTGGGACATGATATTGCTGGATATTTGCCAGTCAATATACAGGCATAGCATCTAGGTCTAATACAGGAAGTTTGGAATGTCTTTGAGAATGAAGGGATCTTCCTTGGGAAACAAGAGTTCCAGGAAACTTGATCACCACCAAAGCCACCTTGAGACAGTGAGTTTCAGGTCATTATCTCACAAATTTGAAGAATAAACTTCACAGATGACTAAAGCAGTTGAATTTTGGAGAGAAAATTATTTTGGATTCATAGAGGAGAAAAGAGGGTTCCTATATAGTGTGTTCCTATGTAGTACGAGGGGTTAACAAAATACTGCAAATCATCAACCGGACTGATTAGTCTGGAAGGGTTTTAAAGTGCTTCTGGAAGAAACTGAGTGAAGCACGGTGACTGATGTGAGTCGGTTGACCTAACCATGAGATATACAGGTATCTCAGTTTCTGTCCGGAAACAGAAAACAGAACTCTCTCCTGGCATTCCTAGACTCCATCAAGAACTGTCTTGTCACTCTGATCATGGTCCCTGCCTTACTTGATTGGCTTTTATCTCCTGTTTGCACCAGTTTTATATTATTTGTCAATAAAGCTCCATGAGGTCTGCAGCTCTCCACCGTCTTGGCCACCATCCTAAGTTCCCTATCTTCTCCCACTCTCTTTACACTCACGATGCTCATTATAACTGGCTTTACCAGCCCTTTTACAGACCAAGTATGCCTCTCCATATCGCTCTGATATTGACATAGCTCACTTCTTCATTATCTGCTGATCTCTGCTGAAATGTCATCTTACAAAAAGACCAGTTCAGATAATCTTGTGTTAAAAAGCCTGTTTTCCTCATCTCTTTATGTGTATTTACCTTCCTTATTTTTAGATGTTATCCACACCCAATGTCTTATGTCTATAATTTATTCGCTTCTCCTTCCTATTAGATTGGGAGTTCTGAGGCAGATGTTGTTGTCTTATAGAGGCTGCTATATTCTTAGCACATGTGATCACACAGTGGTTCTATTGCACTTGTTTATCTATTAATTATCTAGTTAATGGATTGATGGTTTGACATTTGTGCTGGTTAGGTTTTTTGTTTGTTTGTATTTTTTTTTCTTTGTCAGCTAAATCATCTGGGAAGAGGAAACCACAGTTGAAAAAATACCTTCATCAGATTGGCCAGTAGATAACCCCATAGGGCAGTTCCTTAATTAATGATCAATACAGGAAGGCCATGGAGCAAGCGAAGTAAGTTATGTGGAGAAAGACAGTAAACAAAGTTTCTCCAGGGCTTGTGTTTCTGCTTCAATTTTCTTCCTTGAGTTCCTATGCTTACTTTCCTCTCTGATGGATTGTGATGTGCAAGTGTCAGCTGGATAATATCTTTCCTCTCTGCTTTGCTTTGGTAATAATGTTTATCACAGCAATAGAAAGCAAACCAACGCAGCACTGGTGAGAAAGGTAAGCTTGTAGGTATTTATTATGGTATACCATTAGGCATTTAGCGATGTTGGGTTCTGTGTGTCATTTAGTATGAGCTAGATTAAAATAATAAGCAAGAGTTGATGTTCTGTATGTGGGTAGCTGAAGGAAACAGAAGCAGAATTGTATGAGGTGAATGCTTATTATGAGTGAATTCCTTTACAATGTGATTGTTTTTGCAACCTTTCAGTTCAGGACTACCAAGATTCAAATATGTGCTTCTTTTTTCCTCTTTCCATATTAACCAAATTTCTAAAGTTATTTATCCAAGAAAGAAGAAACAGAAACTTTATATTAACTATCTGATATCAGAATGGCTTTCTATTTGAAATGAAGAAGTGAAAACTCGGAGTTTTTAAAAGGAATAATTGGTGTAACCAAGCCTGTCTATATTAAGTGTTGCTAAATGCACTAGAAGGGAACAAATGGAAAACAGAAATTCAGTTTAAGTGCTTGAAACAGTTTTGAGTTTTCTATGATGAAATGTGGCATTTAAGTTGAGGGCCAGGTCCATTTGGTTCAGGTTTAGAACTCTATCTTTTTTTAAGACTCTACCATAATGCTAGAAAAGCAAATTACAATGAACTTTTTTAATACTTCCATTTTTGTTTTCAGTTTTCCAGTAGAGTAATTAAGTCTGTGTCCTGCATCTTTTTTGTTTGCTTGGGTTTTTTGTTTTGTTTTGTTTTTTGAGACAGGGTTTCTCTGCAGTTTTGGAGCCTGTCCTGGAACTAGCTCTTGTAGACCACTCGAACTCACAAAGATCTGTCTGCTTCTACCTCCCAAGTGCTGGGATTAAAGGTGTGTGCCACCACTGCCTGGGTGTGTCCTGCATCTTTACTTATTAGTTTACCACTTTTCTAATTTTGCTTGTTTTATAAATTAATGAACTTCTACCTTAAAAATGCATTTAAGCTATTTGACAATCTCCTACACTTATGTGATAAGTTTAGGCACATTGATGCACCAACCTTTACATCTTTTATCCCACTTCTTCCTTCTCAGCAAATTCCCAACTACATTTTCATGTTTTTGTTTTGAGTATCACTCACTGAATTTAATGAGATTCCTGGGGTAAGTATAATTTAGCACTGTCTACACCACTGAAGACAGTTACACCTTCTCTCCTAGCAATTTCCATTGTCCCTGATGAAGTACTGGAGTCTTATGATCCTCTCCTTATCTATGATGAACTATTGCTGAGTCCAATCTTATGCATGTCTTTTGTAGAAGATTATCTAGATTATATTATTAGATTATCACACAACATAGTCTTGTTACTGTCTACCAGCAATCCCCAAACCTGGAGTTAGGGTAAAGTAGAAGTCCAATAGAAATATCAGTTGTGAAGTCAGAATCTTGAAAACAGGGTCCAATCTTCATAGTAGTGTCTCTGAAGATAATGACACAGTTGGCTAGGTAGGACATGACAGGTTGTTTCATGTGTTTGACAACTTGCTAAAATGGGTTGGAGAACAAGAAAGCTAATATTTGGTCTTGAGGCTTCTTATTCCAGGAAGCTCAGACTGATAAGGGAAAGCCTGACACTACATAAAAATGTCACTCAGTCAAAACTAAATCTGAAATAGCCATTTGTTTTGACATATATTGGAGACTGAAGAGTAACAATTGTTTGTTCATTGTGTAAACATTACTGTGTGATGTCGAACAGTGTAATATCAGGGTCGAATGTCAGTAAGCCTCCCAACAGACTTTTGATTATCAGAAAAAGAACTCAGGTACATACAGAGTGTGGAAAATATATTTGTTTAAAAGAAATAAAAGGAAGAAAAGGGAGCTGAAACTTAAATAACATTCTTAATGGGCATCGGGAAAAGTAATGTAAAATAATTACTGTGAAATGTTCAACAATTGTTCTTATGAAAAGAAATGTTGTACAAAGATTTAGCTGACAGAGCATATGAAGAGCTCACTCTCACCTCTCCTCCCAGCACTGTCTCTGCCTAAATGAAAGAAATATTGACAATTTCTCAGTGGGAGATCTGCAGTATATAACCAGAAGGAAAGAAAATAGTAAGGAAGCCTCATATAGTATATCCTGTATTAATTCATGCACCTTATTTCTCACTTGACATACTGGTGATCCCATATACAATTAGCTACGTGTGAGGTTTCAATTTGTGCTTATCAGTGCTGTTGTCTTCATGCACTAAGCTGATTGACCTATTTATCAACTATGTGTAGGAGGCTATTGTGTTTTATGACCTCTGCAGTTATGTCCATCCATGTTAATGAGCCATGAAGGAGGGATTGAAAACCTATTGATATGTGGTACATCGTTACCTGAATGACATGCTAGATACTGTAATAAATGACCAAGACCCCAAATATTGAAAATCCCTTTGTAATACAGGTACCAAAATAGCTTGCGAGAGCAATTTCTGTCATCAACAAATTGCTTAATATTTGAAGCTCATTAGTTTATAAATTACTCCTACCAAATATTTAGAAATGTATGATTTCAGAAGCTATGCATTCCCTGATTCAAGCCAATTTATTTTACACAATTAAAACCAGCGAGACTAAGTGACTTCCTCGTAGTGGGCTAAGACATCCCATGACTCTCCTGGGGTGAACTGAAAGCTGTACCACGTGGTTCTGCTTTCATTTTTCTTAACCATCCTCTTCTGGTTTTTTACTGGGGTCTCTAATTATGTTTCTTTGTGTTCCTCCCTGCAACCCAGGATAATTAGTGAACTAACAGTGTGGAAACAGAGGTTGTAGTGCTAAGGAGGTTTTGATCAGGAGTTCCTAGCCAGAGCATTTTTTACCACTTGTGAGACCTCAAATGGGTTATTAGCAACACTGTTCTCTACTGATGCCTTGTGGAGACATACCTGTTGTGACCACTGCCCCTTATAACATAAAAGATCATTTTTATTTTATAATTCTTCCATTAGTACAAAAGTAGTGAATGCTCATACTGAATAATACATACAAAATCATAAAATGCAAATACAAGAAAAACACTGTGTTAATTTCACAGATCTGGACTTTCCTCCCCAGCCTTTAGAGTTGGCACTTATGCAAAGATTGACTAACTGGTGACCTGATTGCCTGGTTAGCATGTATGAAGGCAGGAGTGAGTGCTGCATAAATGTGGCCCAAGGAGACCAACAAGATGCTCTTGGTATTTTTGAAATCAGAAATAAGAGTCAGCCTTCTCTTGATAGCCTGAGGTAGGAGGGTGAACCCAGATGTGGTAGGGTATTTTTCACCTGCAGAAAACGCTCAGAAGCAGTGTATTAAAAAGAATAAAGGAAATTTTAAGAAGCACACAAGGCTGACCAGAACATTCTGAGAGAAAGGAAAGAGAGTAACTATGTAACTATGTTATCTTCCGGTAGCTCTCCATTGTTCAAATTCTACCTCTAAGGGGCCTTGGTCTGGGATAACAAGAGAGCAGTGGTATTTAGAATAAATTGACTTTTTAAAATTAAATTTATTTATTTGTTTTATGTCCCAACTGAAATTTCCCCTCTTTCCTCTCCTCCTCGTCCCTCTCCCCTCTGTACTACCCCACCTCATTTCACTCCTCCCATGTTTATGTTTGGAAAGGAGCAGGCCTCCCCAGACATATCAACCCAGCATGGCATATCCAGTTGTGGTAGGACTAAGCACCTCCCTTTGTATTAAGGCTGGGCAAGGCAGCCCGGTATGAGGAGTAGATGCCCAAAACCAGCAAAAGCATTAGGGACAGCAGCCCCTGCTTCCACTGTTAGAGGTCCCACAAGTAGACCAAGCTACACAATTGTAACATATAAGTAGAGGGCCTAGATCAGTTCCATGTAGGCTCCCCAGTTGTCAGTTCGGACTCTGTGAGCTCCTGTGAGCCCAGGTTAGTAGTTTCTGTGGGTTTTCTTGTGGTGTCCTTGACCCCTCTGGCTCATACAGTCATCCCTCCCTCTCTTCAGCAGAAATCCCTGAGCTCAGTCTAATGTTTGACCTTGAGTCTCTGCATCTATTTCCCTCAGTTACTGGATGAAGGCTCTCTGATGACAATTGGGCTAGGCATCAATCTATGAGTATAATAGAATATTGTTAGGTATAATTACATTGACATTTTTTTTCTCCAATCATGTTTGGTTCTATTCTAGGTCTCTGAGCCAATCTGACTCTGGGTCCTGGCACTCCAGGCATTATTAGGGAAAATAACATCATGGCATGGGTCTCAGACTGGACTAGTAATTGGTTGGGATTCCCAAAATCTCTGCACCACCCTTATCCCACCCAGCATATCCCACAAACAAGACAGAATGTAGGCTAAAGGATGTATGGTTTGGTGTCCCAGTACCTCTAATGGAAGTCTTGCCTGGTCATAGGAGATGGCCAGCACACGTTTCATATCCACTATTGCTAGGAGTCTTAGTGGGGGTCATCATTGTAGATTCCTGGAAGTTTCCCTTGCATCAGATTTCTCACTGACTCCCAAATGTTCCCCATTTCCAGCGATCTCTTTCAGTATTCTTCCCCTCCATTCACTCCCAAGCCAATCCCAAATTTTCCCATCTCACCCATCCCCAGTGTACCCATGAGATCTCTTCTATTTTGCCTTCCTTAAGAGATCCATTCACCCCTCCAAACCATGGGCACTCCTTGTTACCTAGCCTCTCTGGGTCTGTAGATTGTAACATAGTTATCCTTTACTTTATAGCTAATATCCATTTATAAATGAGTACATACCAAGCTTGTCTTTCTGGGTCTCAGCTACATCACTCAGGATGGTTTTTTTTTTCTAGTTCTATCTGTTTGTCTTCAAAGTTTATGATGTCATTTCTTTTAACTGCTGAGTAAATGTATCACATTATTTTTAACCATTCTTTGACTGAGGGGCATCTATGTTGTTTTCAGATTCTGGCTATTACAAATAAAGCTTCCCTGAACATAGTTGAGCAAGAGTCCTTGTGGTATCAACAGCCTTTGGTTTTATGCCCAAGATTGGTATAGCTGGGTCTTGAGGTTGATTGATTTCCAATTTTCTGAGAAGTCACTATAACCCTGGCTTCCAAGGAACTCCTGGAGATTTATGATAACTTCAAACTCTTTTTGGTTAAACTCATCCTTGTAGATTTCTATTCCTTGTACATATCAGAAGACAGAATGTGTGTTTACGTTCCTAGTTCACAACACAGTCAGCATAGGCACCAGTTATGTGGGAAATTGCCCTCACACACTGATCAGGCATTCAAATTTGCAGTGTGGCTCTCTCTCTCTCTCACACACACACACACAAAGTGTAGTGGTCAACGCCCAAGGTGTCTCATGCAGAGTTTATTCCATAGGCTTGTTAATAATAGACTGGATGCAGAAATCCTGTAGCAATGAGGAAGAAGGAGTGTGCTATGAATTTCTTGATTAACCTTGCCTTCAGGATAAAGAGGACTCCTTCTAAAATGGGGTTTTGCTGTCTATCAGATAAACAGGCCAGAAAAGAGTGAAGGAGATTAGAGTGTCTGTGATTCACAACAGAGAAGATAAATCCTGATACTTATGAATGCCAAGGAGAGGAAATTATGGGCCATTTACTTTAGAGGAAAACCAATATATGTATGTATGTGTGTACACATACATCACTATCACATAATCACAACAGTCTTCACAAAGAAACTTGTAGAATCTCTTCATTCAGTGATCACTAAATTTCTCTATTTGTATGTGCATTAAAACTGCCTTATAGATTCTTACTATGTGTCATGTCCTGATTTATATTATACATATGTGGTGGAGTACTTCCTATCTTATTGCAAATTCTCCTGTGAAAACATGTTTATGTTTTCAAGCTCCTCTGTTGTCTAGTTCATCAATAATTTATCTATTATGTTTTCCTTTAAACATTTTGTTGTTTTTAATATTTTACCAGTCTAAATTACATAAAAATTGAAGGGCTTTAGAATGATTTGCTTGCTCTCAACACTTAGTATTTCAGAATTAATATTGCTGGTTCATGTAGTTCAACGTATTTTCCTCTGCAGCATGTTGCCAAATTCCCATTAGAAAGTTATACTGACTCAGAACATCACCAACTCTTTTTTTTTCAGGCTCAAAAGAGTGAGTGTAATATACACAGAGAGGCTAGTATAGTAACTCACTGAGTTTTTAATATATTGATATATGCTTCAGATTTTAAAAATTCTGACCAATTAATTACCAGCGTTATGATAATATGAATGTAACCTAAAGTTGCCTATTGATTTATTTAGATAGCTTCCGAATTGAATAAAAACTCTAGCTATCTGTCTATTCTTGAACTTGTCCTCAAGTAGGGTTAATTACTTGTACTTACAAAAGACATGATGGAAATTAAATGAGAACATGAAGTAAGCTGAGTGATACAGATAGTCTAACCAGTCATGAACTTTAATTCTAAAAGATGGTGATATATTTATTATTGACAGAAATGATTTTAGGTAGGAATACAAATCCTTCCTAGTATTACTGTGCTTTAGAAATGGACTGATTACTTGCACTGTAACTTTGTCATTCAACTCCTAAATTCCAATAATCATAATGATTTTTGGTAATAATCAATATTTTCACTAGTTACTAAGATGTCTTTCTTTCAAAATAATCAAGATTCTGTTGGAGTGGAGCATTTGGTTAGATGATTATACTTTGGTCTTCAGTGAAGACTTTTCGTGTATCTTATTTTCTAGTGGTTCCAAGCATCATTTTCTGAACATTTGCTCTATTAAATCTGCAGTAGCTATGAGGATTACATTCATGAGTCAGGCTCAACTTCACGACATTAGCTACTTGATTGTGTCCCAATTCTGAGATTTTGTACCAGGCTTTGCTAGTTTCCAGTGACTCTTCACAAGTGGTAAAAGGCTATGCTTTATCTGGGATGGCAAGAGTGTAAACATGCCTTAGCAATATCAGGAAGTATTCTTTTTTTTCTTATTGAGTTAGATGGGTATCCCTGAACAACTGCCAGTATTAAGAATATGAGATATATACATTGGTTTTGTCCGAAGTCCTACATCTCAATCTTGAGCTGAGGGAAAAAGTTAGTAACCAAGACCAAATGGATATGTAGGGGTCACAAAACAATGGCAACATTTCAGGAGAGAAAAAGCTGCAGGTGTTCACTGTACCTTACTACTCAGTGTAACATTGGAAATTCATGGTAAAGACCCAAGAAAATAATCACATAACTGGCTTTCTCTTTTCTTCTCTTACAATATTTCAAATCTTATTAATCCTATCTCCTTAATTTTATTTTACCTTTATCTATAATCTATGAATATGAATATGATGATATTTTCTTTTGATCACTGCCTCTGGTCTGATTTCTCTGTACCCAAATCTTGTCAGTTTTCTATATTCCAGACACAGTCATGCTTGCAAAAAGGATCTCTGAGTGATAATTTCCCCAACTTTGCTTAAAATCCTTTCACTTTTCTCTTGGTACTGAAACATAATCCTGTTGGGGGGAGACCACTAGTTAGTTCATGGCCACTTAGCCCCGAAACAATCTCACAAAACCTGTATTAATTAAATCACTGCTTGGCCCATTAGCTCTAGCTTCTTATTGGCTAACTATTACATTTTAATTAAACCCATTTCTAATAATCTGTGTATCACCACATAACTGTGGCTTACTGGGTAAAGTTCCGAGCATTGTCTCTGGTGGCAGCTTCATGGCTTCTCCTGACTCTGCCTTCTGTCTCCTAGCATTCAATATAGTTTCCTCGCCTAGATCTACTCTGCCCTATCAAAAAGCTAAGGCAGTTCCTTTATTAACTCATAATATTCACAACATACCAAGGGAATCCCACGTCATAATCCCAAAACCGAGTCTTAATTTTTAAATGACATGACTCCCACTTACCTTTGCAGACAGGTTAGCATATAAGATTCCATTCATTCTGGTTGTTCTTTTCCTCTAACATACCTCTCATAGATTATTTCTTGTGGCATATTATACATAGGAGAAACTGATGCTACCCTAAACCTGCTTTCAAAGTAAAAAGGTAAAGCAGAAATTAGTGAGTATAGTGAGTCCAGGATTTGAGCTCAGAAATCAACTCTCAATACTTTTAACTATGATACTATACTACCTCTAATACTAGGTATTCGAGACCAGCCTGGTCTACAGAGCTAGATCCAGGACAGGCTCCAAAGCCACAGAGAAACCCTGTCTCGAAAACCAAAAAAAAAAAAAAAAGCTGTATAGTAGTAATAAAAATAGTAGTGATAATAGATAGAGCTTTACTAGGTTCAGGCCTGCAAGCTAACTATAGTATTTTAGATATGTATACAATGGCCAATGAACAAAAAATAGTGAGATTTGTTCATATATCACCTTCTCCACATAGAGAGGTTGAGGGGTTACACATATAGGATAGGACAAATGAGGGCAAATGTTAGATTAATAAAATGGAAAAGGAAAAGATATAACTGAGATTAGATGGTGGATCTTTTAGGAAGTCATATGTGAGTTCTTGTTTCTTCTTTACTGATATTTCTGGTACTCTTTTCATTAACATGTGATTCTTATTAAGTTCATAATACAGCAAAACAGTCCTCTGACCTTCCAGTAACAAGGGAGTCTGAATGCCAATGTGCCATCCTTTCTATCTTGCTATATTCAGGGTACTAAATTTTATTAACTCTCATTTCTGAAAATGACAAGATTTTCTTGAGAGCCCTTCTTTGCCATGGTGGTCTGTGGTGACCTGATTAAACACAAATATTTTTCCATATCTCAGGAAGAAGTGGATCTGGGTTCAAACAAAAAAAGTAGGTTCTTCTATTAGAAGACAAAGTGGGAAGTACACTTGAACACATTAATACAGGAGATCACTTCCTAAATATAACTCCAGTAGCGGAGACACTGAAGGCAATAACTAATAAATGGGAGCTCGTAACACTGAGAACCTTCTGTAAAACAAAAGGCATGGCCAACAGAACAAAATGGCAGCCTTTAGAATGTGAAAATATCTTTACCAAACCCACATTGGACTGATCTCCAAAATATACAAAGAATCCAAGAATTAGTCATCAAAAAAAAAAACAAATGTTCTAATAAAATAAAGTAGGGTACAGACCTAAACAGAGAACTCTCAACAGAGGAATCTAAAATGGCTGAAAGACACCTAAAAAAATGTTCAACATCCTTAGCCATCAGAGAAATGCAAATAAAAACAACTCCAAGATTCCATTTTAAACCTGTAAGAATGGCCAAGATCAAAAACACTAATGACAACTTATGCTGGAGAGGTTGCAGGGTAAAGGGAACAGTCTTGCACTGCTGGTAGGAATGCAAGCTGGTACATCCCCCTTTGGATGTCAGAGTAGTCATTTCTCAGAAAATTAGGGAACAACCTTCCTCAAGATCCATTCATACCACTTTTGGGTATATACTCAAAAGATGCTTAATCATACCACAAGGATATGTGTTCAACTATGTTCATATAACAGCATTATTTGTCATAGGCAGAACCTGGAAAAAATCTAAATGCACCTCCACAAATAAGGTGTGGTACATTTACACAATGGAGTACTACAGACAAGAAAAAACAATGACATATTGAAATTTTCAGGCAAATGGACAGATTTAGAAAACATCATATTGAGTATGGTAACCCAGACCCAGTAAGACAAATATAATATGTACTCACTCAAATGTGGCTCTTAGACATAAAACAAAGAAAAAGTAGCCTACAATTCACAATCCCAGAGAATCTAGACAACAAAGAATATCCTAAGAGAGACATAAATGGATCTAATCTACATGGGAAGTAGAAAAAGACAATAACTCCTGAGTAAATTGGAAGCATGAGGATTATGGGTGAGGGTAGAAGGGAAGGGGGGGGGAAGGGAGGAGAGAAAAATATATAGCTAAATAAAAACAATTTAAAAAGGAAAAAATAGGTTCTCCTCTCTCTCCACTGTCTCTCTGTCTTTCTCTCTCTCTGTTTCTCTATCTCTCTCTGTCTCTATCTCTGTCTCTCTGTCTCTCTGTCTCTCTCTCTCTCTGGAATTTAATCACTGAAACACTAATGCATAGCAAAATTAGAAGTCCTAAAAGTTTTATTCCAAAGGTGGCCTCCAAATAACACTAATTGTTGTGCTCATGAGAAAGCTGATATTGTCCTCATCCATGACTCCATTCATGGGAGTTATTCTTCGGTTCTGTACGTTATACTCTTCACCTACCACTGAGGAAAGTATGCCCCCCCCCCCCTCTTGCTCTCTTGCTTTCTCTCTCACTCTGTGTGTGTGTGTCTAGGAGACATTCTTTCTGTGAATACAAACAAGAATATCATATAGACCGGCCTTTTTTCTAACAACTCTCAACTTTTCCTTTATATTAACTCCCTTTGTTTGCATGCAGCTCACAAATTTAAGCCTGAAATAAAAGGCAACAAAGATAAAATAAAGTATACAAGAGCTTATCAAAACCATTTAGATATACTATATACATCCTTATTTTCAGATTTATTATTTTAAAATATAGGGTTATCTCACTTATCCCTAAGGAATCACATGTTTGATTTTGTTTTTCTTCAAACGTTTTCTTAATATACAAAATAATGGGTTTCATTATGGCATTTTAATACTTGTACATCACTGTACTTGTAGATTTTTAATTTGGCAGCATGGAAAATTTTCTCTTGCCTTTATCAGTACACAACTGGGACTCTGAAAACAATTGTGGCATATTTTAAACTGGATATGAATGAAGCTGTTCACTTCAGTCCCCTTTCCTAGCATAAGGAAGTTTCTCAAAAGACGAACATTCTCAGCTGTAAGAAGAAAAGTGGAGAATTCTACTTCAAATACTAACTTACAAATGTGCTCATCAGAAAAAAAGTCAACAAAATACCACCTAGTATGAAATATAGCAATGGTTTGGGGCCAGTTTTGCTCGATGGAATTTTAGGTTATAGAAAGAACTGCCTGTGTGCGGCCATTTCTCCTGTGAATCAGTTATGAGATAGTGTTGTGCTTATTTGTCAATAATAATTAAACAAGTTCCTCCCCCAAACAAACAACAGTTTTTTATATTTGTCTCATAATTTAGCTGATATTCCTTTGTCCCTTGAAGTGGAGTTGTTTGACTTTAAAAAACAGTAGTATCAGTGTAATCCCTGGAATCTAATAAGGATTCCATCAGTGTAAAACTGTTATCCTTAGGCAGAAAAGAGACCCAATTCAATTATGATGTTGGTTGAAAAATTGAAAGGCTTTTTAACTTGAGGGTGGAAAAGTTGTAGTACATATTAAAGTGGTTAGAACAAAATCCGTGCATCTCAGCTAACAAATGCTAATACGTTCTTTTGTTACCCTCTAATTTATATGATTCATGTAAGCCTCCAGCCAGCAAAACTTGTACTAAATTTCATGTGCATTAAAAAATAGCAAAGCAATGAATTGTGAAGTTATTAACATTCGTGCTTGCTTGCATTATTAAGCTGTACACATCAAATCTGGTAGTACAAGGAGGGAAATGTCATAATGAAGTACAACAGTGTTTAATCAGGAGTTTTTCTAAAGGTCATCAGGGCATTATATTACACCCTTCCATGCAGAACAGAACTCTGAAACAGATATTCAATGTGGCACAATAACACTAAGTTGAACAGGCATCCATGTATGCTCTCTGCTAATGATCATATTTACTACTCTGCTGTAGAAGATAAAGCTTAATCTGGTCCCAAATCATATATGCTGCTCCCTAAATTAATTACAGATTAACATGGAGATAAAAGTGCCAGCACAGGGAACATTTGTGTGCTTCTTTCCCAACTACCAGTGAGCAAATGACTGATGTTCCCAATACAAGCTTATAAAGAACTCTATGGCTCTTCATCTAGGGAAGCCACAGGCTGTATAATTTAAGTAACCCATCATTTATTAATATTTTCGTACTCAGAATGGAGTTTTATTTGCTTCGGGACAAGTATTCTCATTTTAATACTTAAAAGCTATGAGTATTTGACCCTTCTAAATATTTTACGTTATGATTCTAAGGACTGCTATGCTTTCTCACGTGGTTGGGCAGCTTCAGCGAGAAAGAAAAACAAAATAAATGTCCCTATAACTGCCTCATGGATGATAATAGTTGTATGTCTAATTCATAGTTTTTCAGATATTGGAATTTTAAAGGCAATTAGAGCTTGTGCAACTGGAAAGAACAGAGGGGAACTGAAGGCAATTTAAGATAGTTAACGTTGATGTGTGCCTGGTACCATGGTTTACTGTAACTGTCACTTTATCTTGCCATCCTTTAAAGTTAAATTTGACCCCATAGTCACAGCCAAAAAAAAATCTCCTTTATTCCTTTATAGAATCATGCCAAATTCAGCCATATTTTTTTTATCTTTTAAGAAATTGTGATGACACAACCCTATCAGTAAACAGGCTCCAAATCTCCTTAAACACTTTCATTTTCTGAATGCGTTTTTCTGAATTCTCCTTCCTCATGCCCAAAGGAATTCTCCTTCATGTACGCACACACACACACACACACACACACACACACACGCACATGCACACACGCACGCACGCACGCACCACATACACACATGCACACATACACACACACCACAATACAAAAGCCATTGGCATGCAGTTTCTCTCTGCATCCTTTGCTCAGATCTATAACTAGACGGTGAAATGTTGCAGGGAATGAGACGCTTGTTCGTCCCAGCTACCCAAAACTAAAATAACCACACAGAAACCATATTATTTAAATCACTGCTTGATTCATCAGCTCTAGCTTCTTATTGGCTAATTCCTATATCTTAATTTAACCTATTACTATTAATCTGTGCATCCCCATGAGGTTGTGGTCTACCAGCAAAGTTTTAGCACGTCTACCTCTGGCTGTGGATCCCTGACATCTCTCCCTGCCCTTCTTTATCCCAGCATTTTGTTTTGTTTTCCCCGCCTAGCTCTGTTCCCCTACAGCTCTTCTATAGGCCCAAAGCAGTTCCTTTATTAACCAATGAAAACAACACATAGACAGAAGGAACTCCTACACCAGTGAAACTCTTGGATTATTTTTAAGGTTTCTAAAAAAATAAATCTAGTTAAATAATGTCAGGATTAGAGGGCTAAATATATGAAGTTGGATACACAAAGCAATGTTCTGATTCAATAAGATAATACTTACTTAAGATGATTTGCCCTGTTAAGTATATATTTGGTGAATAGCTACTCTATCTATGGTGAAACATTCAATATCCTAACATGCTTATGGAAGCACTGTGCTTATGTGTGAGGCTGGTGTTAGACCTTAAGAAGACCCTGTGTATCTCAACATAAAAATCCAAACAATCAATACTCTTAGCTTTGAAAATTAGAACTTATCAGTCTCCATAAAATCTCCAGAGTACATGTGTATCTCACTGCCAGCTGTGCTGAAATTTAACAGCACAAAATTCCATCTTCTCCCATTTTATGTACATGGATTCATCCAGTGTATGTTCTTTTGTAGTTGATTTATGTTCCTAATGTTAGAAAATTTGGTCATGTTGAGTGCCACTGACTAGTTATTCTCCTGGCTGGATAGCTTCTCAGTGTGTGAGTCCACTTCTCCACATACATTCCAGGACTAAGGGCACTTTGTTATCTCCCAAGGGGGGCATAAAATGAACGAGAATGCTAAGGATCATTAACTACATGTCCTTTGTTATATGTATGAACATATGAGTATATTCTTACCAAAACTGCTATGTCATGAGCTAGTAGTAGCATGTAGTAGGCAAAAGAGCAGAAATAATTTTAAGGTATATGTGTACACTAAATCTCTTGAAGAGTAATGTGATATTGAAGCTCAGATAAAATGTCAACTGGGAAAATACCATATTAAACATTAGTGATTATCTTTAGCTGGAAAATTAGGATTTGGACAAAAAATAGTTGTTCAATTAAAGTCACAGGGTCCAAACCTTGGCTCTATCAGTTTCAGGAACTGACTGATTTCTCTATGCTTTATTTTCCTTCTTTACAGGCTGAGAGTGGTAGGGGTCACACAGCCAGGAAGCGGTGAGGGTGAAATGAGATAATGTGTATAAGCCTAAGGACTTAAGAGATGCACAGGTAGAATCAAATGGTTCATTGGCTCCTCCTTTCTTCCTACCTTTCTTCCTTCCCTCCTTTCTTCCTCTCTTTCTTTCTTCTTCATTTCTTATTTATTAATTCATTTATTGTGATACTAGAAATTTACCCTAGGGTCCCATGCATGCTAAAGAAGGACTTCAAAAGTGTGCTTTTTCTAGCCCAGAACTAACTGTTTATACAACGGCCTATATTTATGTTATTTTTCTCTATGAGTTCAGAAATTTTGACTTTAGGTATCCTCTTTCTGGGTCCCATGTCTCATGCTACACACCCCTCTCTGCTGTTTTACACAATCTCTTTCCTATCTTTATTCCACTGTAATTCATAGTTCACTCTGTCACTGTCATTTATACTCATGTTTTTATCTTCTGGGCATTCAGAGTTGGAATATTTGCATTATACATATAATACATAAACACATAAATGTCTGAGATTTAATACTATCAAAATTTATGAATGTCTTATAACAAAATTGTTCCATTTATTATGTTTCAGGAAGAATCTTTTGATGATAAAAGTTTTAGTAGAATAATGTTCATTAAGAAAATAACACTAGCTTTTCTAGAAACTTTTAAACATTTTAAAATTATGTATCTAGGCCACGTGTTCTGGTGCATACTTCTAAACCTGGAAAAGGCAGGTGGATCTCTGTGAGTCTGAGACTAGTCTACATAGAGAGTTTTAGGACAGCCAAAACTTCATAGTAGAGAGACTCTGCCTCAAAAAAAAAAAAAAGAATAAACAAACAAATAAAAATTCTTATTTACCTACTTATTTATTTTGTGTATGTGAATGTGTACATACATATGCAGGAATACCATGATATTTGTGGACATCAAAGAATACCTTTCAGAAATTATTTCTCTGCTTCCACCAGGTAGGCTCTTGAACTAGAACTCGGGTCATCAGTTGTGGTGATAAGTACTTTGATTCACTGAGCCATCTCACTAGGACTCATACATTTTAAAATAAATGACTTATTTGATGATTTTTTAATACTTTAATTGATGCTATGTATTTCAGGCCTTTTGAAAGTTAGAGTTATGTAAACTATAAAAATCACTTATCAGTGTTAAGTGAGAAATGTCTCTACCCATGGGAGAAATTGCCTAAGAGTCGAATAGCTGCAGTGTGGGTTATTTATTCATAAGCAGACTATGATTTTCTGTATGCACTAGGATACCATTCTTAAACTGAAGGAAATAGTTGGGAAATAGACTTATGCCCCTCGGTATCCTGATATTATGGCACCATCAGAAATGTCTGATGATGGTGGCATATTATAATTCAATAGCTTTTAATTTTGCTAGTCTAGACTCTGTTGTTGAATGTGCATCTGTACACACTCAGAGTCCTCTGAAGAGCTACACACACCTCAGAACAGTGGGCTGACAGAACTGACGACAACTGAACTAGCAGACTCAGCGTGCTTGTGGTTTATTTGCTCTGTGGCATTGAGTATTGATTAATGACATAATAAATCTTTTTGAGTCTTACTTTCCATTGCCAACATAGCACCCTGACATGAGAGCTGCAAGCATGGGAAGAGATGAAGAGATGCATGTCAAATAAGATAAGTTGGTCTGAGCTCATGACTGGTGAATAAATGCATTGGAGGGAGTTACCTGCTAGCTTTTCCTCATCCTTAACCTGTAAAATTGCTTTTCAAAGCCTTCCTCAGAAACTTTCATTAGTCTGGATTGCATTCATTTGGATTTAAATTTTTCCACTATGCCAATATGTTGTGAGGAAGAAATTCAGAAGGTTGAAGCTGTAATAAATGGTTCTATTTATTCTAGGCATATTAATGTTAACTTCATGTTATCTATGGATATGTATAAGGGATGTTATTAAAAGCATGAAAGGAGACTTAGAAAAACACAGTCAGATCCTGTCTCTGATTGTTGTGTGCCTGCACTAAATCCCACTTTCCTCTTTTATAGAATGAGATTCTGACACCACATGTTAATTGAGCATTGTTGCAGAACATCTGGTACAGTATTTTGTATACAGTAAAGAGACTCAGTACATTGGGACACACACCATATTACCCTTTCTAATAAAGAATACAGTTTCTGCCTCCAAATTTAATTGATCTTTACTATTCCTGAAAGACCTCTAACATGCCAATCTATAAGCTAGGGGATAGATTATTACTTAGCAAACCAAATTATAAAATATAGTATTTATACAAGGACATAAAGAAATATAATTAGCACTTAACAACAAAGTGTTTGGGAACATCTCCTAGCCCTAAGAGAACATAAATGCCAGAGCAGTGAATTTTACACAAAATTTGCTTAGAACAATCACAGTTAATTATTATACTAGGATTCAGTTCATCTCCCTGGCATATATTTGCTAGAGATTTTCTTACAATTCAAAGAATTAAAACTCAAAAACCAAAACTTATGCATCCAATGCCATTCGTGCCTACACTGAGAATTCTTGAGCTGCATGAAGGCACACAATTTAATACAGGATCAGTACACAGTATGTATTTTATAGGAGATTCAAAAAAAGGGATAATTTCTAGTTGTTATCATCATGGCCATCAATGTAATTGAGTCCAATTATATGCCAATAATCCTTAATCTTATGAATCCTCAATAGCACCATGATATGGGGTGTGGTTAAAAATGTGCCCTATAAATGAGAAAGCTGGGTCCCAAGGTCATTGTATTAATTGCTGAGGTGACAACAATGCAAGGGTTTGAACCTGAGAAACTGTTGTCAAAAATTTAGTATCTTTACTGTTATTCCAACTTTGCAAAGACTGTTGGGCACTCTACTAACAGAAAGGGAAGGTTTTGTGAGAAGAAGAATCTAAAGCTCTGCAGTATGCTTTTACTATGGCTATAATGTTAAAGAGCTACTATTTCTAACAAGGTAAGATTTGGGGTTTACAATTGCACAGCAATTTCTATGTGCCCATTTCTCTTTAAATTGACATTATTATTTTACTAAGCATATGTTATTATTCTTTTAAGAGGCTATCTTTCTAAAACCATTTGACTAGCTCTTTGAGAATTTCCTAAAATGTGTGCCATGTTTTAACCATATTAAGCCCCTCCCCCAACTCTTCGCAGCCCCAGTCCTCTTTCTCCATCCACCTAACTTTGTGTCCTTTTATCCATCAAGACTTATTGGTACTACCTAAGAATTCTTGAATGTGTGTCTTCCACTGGAGCATGGTCAATTTACCAGGGGCTACACCCTCATAAAAAACTGATCATCTATCTCCAAACAGCTAACAATTGCCAATAGCTCCATGAGATGACCTTGTTTTGAAAGGGAAAAAAGAAAAAGAAAATGCTTTGGGAAAATGCTCTTGTACACTCTAAAGATTTGCCATTCAAGTAGGTTTGATAAAATGCTAATTGTTCGGTAAACAGGCAGAAAGTTTAGGTGGGGCAACCAAACTAAGAGAATTCTGGGAAGAATAAAAGTCAGAGGAAGCACAAGCTGGATGCAGAGGAAGCAAGATGAGAATGCCTCACTGAGAAAAGATACCAAGCTACATGGCTAAACATAGACAAGAATTATGTTTTAATTCAAGTTTTAAGAGCTAGTTAATAAAAATTGTAATTAATATAGTTTCTGTGTGATTATTCAGGGCTAGGCAACTGGGGAAAGAAAGTGCAGTCTCCATTAAGAGATTGTGTGTCAAATTCCCTTCTCCATGTTTGGAATTTGTTTGGTGTAACCTTACACAGATACTAAGCACACTCTTACAATGTCTATAAGTTTATGTGTGCAGCTGTCATCCTCTGTCCAGAAGATACTACTGACTTGTAGTAGTCCACTACCATTGACTTTTACACTCCTCGTCCCTTCTTCCACAATGATTCTTGAGCCTCAGGAGTGGGAGTGGGTGAAGTATATGTTTCACTTACGTCTGTAATTTCTGCAATTTCTTTCTTTCAAAGCCGAGAATTAAACTTATGATCTCATGCATGTTAGATAAGCATTATAATTCAGACCTAAATTTCTAGTCCAACAGATATTATCTTTAATAAACTTTTAAGGTACTAAAATGATATAAGCAGTCCCTAAATGTTTGGGAAGCTTGAAAGAGATATATTTTTGTGTTAAAAAATTAATAGGGGCCTCTCTTGGTGCAGACTCAGAGCCTAGGTTCCCTTTAGTTCTTCCCTGCTGTTCTCCTAAACATTATTTCCATCCCATCTTCATTCCTACTAACCCACAGAACAGCACTTTGCCAGGGATCCACAACTACATACTTGACTGGGAGTATTTTTTCTTATTGAAAATAGATTTCTCTCTCATACATACATCCAGACCATAGTTTTCCCCAACCTTTATTTCTCCCAAATCCTTCTGACATCCTCTTTCTCCCAAATTGACTTCCCCTTTCTCTCAGTTTCCCTTCAGAAAAGATCAGTCCTCGGGAGGCAGAGGCAGGTGGATCTCTGTGAGTTCAAGGCCAGCCTGGTCTACAAGAGATAGTTCCAGGACAGGAACCAAATGCTAAGGAGAAACCCTGTCTCAAAAATTAAAAAAAAAAGTCATTCCTCCAATAGACAAGAGCCAAACACAACTAAATGAGATACAATAAGACAAGGCAAAAGTCCTCATATTGATGCTGGAAAAGGCAACCCAGTAGGAGGAAAAGAGACTCAAGAGCAGGCAAGAGTCAGAGACACACCCACTTCCACTGCTAAGCATCACACCAAAGCACCAAGGAATACAACCACAGCATGTTTGCAGAGAGCCTAGAGCAGTCTTATGAAGGCTCTGTGATGACAACTTCAGCCTCTGTGAGCCCCTATAATCCCTGTTAAGTTGACTCAGTGCCTGTGTTCTCCAGGCATCCTCTGTCCTTTCTGACTCCTACAACCTTTCCTCCCCTCCTCTGCAAAGATCCACAGCCAGACATGGAAATAGTGTTGCACTATAGGTGGTGGGGCTGCGTCCCCGGAACCCGGCCGCCCGCATGGCTAGCTTATTCCCCCAAAATAATTACACGGAAACTGTATTCTTTTAAACATTGCCTGGCCCATTAGTTCCAGCCTCTTATTGGCTAACTCTTACATATTGATCTATCCCATTTCTAATAATCTGTGTAGCCCATGAGGTGGCTTACCAGGGAAAATTTTAACCTGCATCTATGTTGGGTGGGAGAATCATGGCGACCGCCTGAATCTGCTTCTTTCTCCCAGCATTCTGTTCTATCTACTCCGCCTATCTAAATTCTACCCTAACAGAGGGCCAAGCAGTTTCTTTATTAATTAACCAATGAAAGCAACAAATAGATACAAGACCCACCTCCATCGAAATAGAATCTAAATTGGGACTCTTTTAAGTACATTGCTCAACCCTCATGAGGGAATTTTATTCTTGTGGTAGTTAGTAATTGACAGAGAGATCCACAGCTGGACGATGTACAGAGATTGAGAGACTTTGGAGTACTTAACACTAAATGAATGTCTTTTGCAAAACCATCTAGTTAAGGCTCAAAGATATCCATGGAAGAGGAACCAAAAAATTATAAGAGGCAGAAGGGGTAGATGACTTCAAGAAAACAGCATGTTCCAGACACAGCACGACTGATATATTCACAGAATGCACAAGACATGCATAAAGTCAATCCAGACAAAAACTCAGAATAAAGAAGGGAAAGCTCTCAAATTCCTGACTCTAACCAAGAAGCTATTAGCAAGTAATACTCAAGGAAAGGGAAAATAAGTTTTCTCCAATGCAGTGTTTTGGATACATCAACCACATACACTCTAAGACTCTAGAGCATGCCCAGAAGAAGTTGGACAGTGCAAATCATGTTTTTGTGTGTGTGTATCTTTTTTGTTCTGTTTTGCTATTGTTTACTTTATTGGGTTTGTTTATTTTGATTTTTTGCGTGTTTTTTTTTTGGATTTGAGAGAGAAAAAGAGAGAGAACATGAAGTTGAGTGGGTATAGAAGTGGGGAAGATCACAGAGAAATTGGGAAAAGAATATGCTTTGTGAAAAATAGTAAATTATTGTTTTTTAAGCTTATTTCTAAATTGTTTTTATGGAGCTATATTTTTTCCACTTTTCTCCCTTCCCTTCTATCGTACCTTCTTCCATGGTCTCCATGGTCCAAATTTACTCAGATGATCTTATCTTTCTTTATTTCCCATGTACATTGATCCATGGATGTCTCTCTTAGGGTCCTCTTTGTTGTCTAGTCTCTCTGGACTCACTAAAAAAAAA
>NW_004949099.1:16354947-16368297 GCF_000317375.1 Microtus ochrogaster | reverse complement strand
ACTTGGGGATGAGGTGGCATGGGGCTAAGGGGAAAAGGGGTGAGAAACGTGAGAAGGGGAGAATGGGGGGAGTTTGGGGGAATGGAATGGCTGGGATAAAGGAAGGGTGGACATGGGAGCAGAGAAATATATATCCTAATTAAGGGAGCCATCTTAGGGTTGGCGAGAGACTTGACTCTAGAGGGGCTCGCAGGTGTCCAGGGAGATGTCCCCAGATAGTACCTTGAGCAACTGAGGAGAGGGAACCTGAAATGTCCCTATCCTATAGCCATACTGATGAATATCTTGCATATCACCTTAGAAAATTTCCTCACATTTTAAAGGAATTCCAGTTATTGAATTTAGGGCTTGTTCTACTCTATTATGGCCTCATCTTAACTAATTACATCTCCAGTGACTGTATTCCCAAATATGGGCATACTATGAATATCCCGGCAGACAATGTTTGGGGAACTATCACTAATATCATATATGAAATGAGACTGTTACATATGGGATGTACACACCGAAAATAATGGTTTTGCAAAACCGTATTTTGCAACACTGGCATCTTTAGACACTAGAATCAGAGACGGTATAATAAAAAACTAAACTATCATCTGACAGACTTGAACCTATTCACATTAAAATACCTGTCTCACACATGATAAGAAAAAAAAGGGCGAAAAATGCCAGCATTATTTGCCCTCTTTTTTCTGCTCTCATAATTAATTCTGTTTAGCTAAAATGACATTTGACGCATTTCTGAAGGAAAAAAAATATGATGAATCATTATAATTATTCTACCTTTTTGTGCTCCCATTAAGTAAAGTATTATAATTTTAGCTCGATCAGAATGTTTTAACCTTTGTTTTGCAAATTTTGACGTTTTTTTCTCCTGCTGTTTCTCATTATGAGGTTTCTTCTGCAAATTTAAGATTATCAGCTTAAACTACTACATTTAACAGATACTCTATCTGAGCCTTATAAGAATCTCGAGATATTCATGCAAATAATGGTTGTACACATTAACATTATGAACCTTGTGGGTATGGGGGGATTAGAATAATCTGCATAGGAAAGCCATTGGCTAGACAATGAAGGAAGCCAACACACAAGCTTAAAGGTAAGCAAGGTGAGACATTTCTGAGGTGCATGGCAGTGATCTCCAAAATCTGCTTTTGTCCACAAAAAGAATATTCACGAACAGGAAAATTTAACCTTTTCAGGCCTCACAAAATTAATCAAAGTCAATACTAATAAATGACCCTAGATACTAGAAGCCAAAAGATAATGTCTTTATATTATTGTTATTTGTAGTGCTGGTGCTCAAAACCATATGGCAAACATGGGATTTGCAACCAAATTACTTTCCCAGCACCCTCTGTGAAGTTGGCACATGCCCTGTTATGTTGTCCTCCCACCTCTGGTAACCTTTGAATCACCTGATTCATGTTCACCACACGTTGAAAGAAAGCTTGGTACCATCTGCAGGAGCAGAATTAGTTTGGAGCACACTATTTCCCAAATTCAAAAGACTGGAGAACTCAGTCCTTTATTTGCCTAGGCTCATGGTTAAATCAAGAGAAACTATAAAATTTTGTACCTGCCTGAGATAGATAGGGTTGATAGGTTACCACTAGATGCTGGTCAAAAAGTTTAAACACATAAGCAGACAAATAAAAGAACACGCAAATGAATACCATGTTCCATATGGGTTTGAATGAACTCTGTAATATTTTAGGTGATTTAGTAAAACCTGTCACATACACAGAATTGATTAACAAATGTCTGGGAAAGATGCAAGAAGATGTTGTTTCATCACCAGGAGACCTTGAAGAGCTGAATAAGGAGGGAGAGAAAGCAAGACAGTATATTGGACATCCAAGCTTTAGAGGATGGTGTGTCCCACCATTTTGTCCCTTGACAAAGATCAAAAGATTTGTTCATCCACAGCAGTCAACAAAATGCTTAACCACTATTTAGCTGACTGTGAAAGTATCATAACTGATGCTTCAGTGCCATATAAACAGGCATGAAAAAGATGACAAACTTTATATAATTAGTGCTGACAAATCATTAAATAAAAAATATGTCACATGGCTGGAGAGATAGCATAGCAGTTAAACTCCAGCTTCAGGGATAACCATTATCTTCTTCTGGCCCCCTCCTAACACTATAGGAGAGTTCATATATTCAACACACACACACACACACACACACACACACACACACACACACACACACACATGCATGCTTCCATGCACATATACACAAATATACATTTAAAAAAATACAAACTTACAATAAGAATCACAGCAAAAACAAACGAAGATGAGGCATGGCTTCCACTAGAAGTTACTTGAAATATCCTTGGTGTAAAAAAGTTGAAAAACCACAAAAAGAAATTAGGAAAGTACATACCAGAAAAAGTATATCAGGAAAAGAGCCACAAGAAGTCAGGCCAGTCTCAGCTCTCTCAGCTGATAATTTATTGGAGTGTATCTTTAATATGAATGAAAAATAGTCTCAGTGTCAAAAGAATATTTTGAGTCCAAGAATGAAGAAACAATGCAAGCTGTTAACTAAGGAGATGCTTCAGAAAACTGAAAATCTTCAGCGGATTAGTTTGACACTCAAGAGAGAACAGTAACCTTCAATTGACATACATAGTCAGCCCATATTCTTACTTCTGAGACCATTGCTTTTTTATCAGTGTGAAACCTTTCTCATCAGTCTAGACCTAGGTATCAAAATTGCCCATTGCTTAGGTTGTTAGGCTTCTCCTATAGATTCTTGTTATGTTTAATTTTGTAATCTGATTCTATTGCATCTTGTTTTCCTTTTTTCCTCAGGTACACATTCCATTCCAATTAATCAGGTTATGTCCACTCTTAAATTTGAAAGTAGACTCATGATTTCATCACTTGTAAAACAGAATAAAAATCTCTTATCCCTTAAAGCTATTTAAAGGATTAAGTAATTTAGTGTCCAGAAACGCCTGGAAAATCAGCTCATTCTCAGACATGGAGGAAGGTCTCTCTTAGAGATGTATTAGTTAATAATGATCCCTATCTTGGGGAAGCTTACACTCTGCTACTTGTCAGAACAATTGGCATTAGCTTTGTGTGTCAACTTTCCAGTAAATCAGGTAAAATAAAAACCAGTCTTTTTAAAAGTTTGACTCACAAACACTTAGGAAAAAGTAGTGGCCTTTGCTAAAAGTGCTTGTAGGTAGATGCAACTAAGATTTCACATTGAACTTAGCTTACTGTTTTTGACACCAGTAAACTCTAAAAATGACAATATAATAACTTCCCCTTGAGTCTAAATTGTCCAGCTGTGCAGTATTACAAGAATGGCACAGTGCCTTTTGTGCACCCTGTGTGGGAAGCCTGGATGAATTTACCTGACCACAAGATCAATACAAGGAAATAGCATGACATGGGCACATTAAAAACAGAAGCATTTGCTCTGCAGTTTTAAGTCAGGGGTGGGAATGTGTCTTCCAGAACAAGTGCAGTGAGACTCTGGGTCCATTTTGTGCCGGATAGAGCATGTCTGTCACCACATTGGCTGAAAAGCCTGTTAGCGAACCAGTGGGTTTCTAGAGAACAGCCACCAGAGAATAAACTTGTAAAAACAGAATGTTAGATGGTAAAAGAGGAATCCTTTAAAAAAAAATAGTACCAATCAAAAAATTACAATTTTTATTTTTGAGTTATAATATAATTACACCATCTCTCCCTTCCCTTTTCTTCCTCCAAACTCACTCACATACCTCTCCCTACTTAAATATAAGCTGAAAATGGAATGATGAACAGTGATATTTATGCAACTTTACTCAGCTCCTAAACCAAAGTATTAACATAGATAAAAACATGTTTACATTGGATGTAAATAAAGGAGTTTGACTTGTGTACTGGAAGTTCTGCCCTGATCTAGATAAAGGTAAACCCTGATGACTTGATATGTTTTCCTTTGGGAAGTCTGACACTTCTAACTTTGGTCACAAGTTCAAGATGTAATGATCATTTTTTTTTAGCAAGTTCACATAGACTTGATATATGTAAGTGTGGGCAAATCAAAATAAACGGAGTTCATCTCTAGACGTAGTTTTATTATTGCTGTTGCTGGCAGGAACTATTACCTCCTCTTGGGAAAACTATGAAGAATGCTGTTGTAAGTTGACTGACAAACCTTGAAATCCACTGTTTCCTTTCAGAAACAATTTGTAGAGTTATGATGAATTTTCTTCCAAGTCACCAGAAGTCTCCATAGACTTGAGGATTGAAACTGAGGGGCCCAAAACTCTGGTTCACTTTGTGGCATATAAAGTTTGACTCTCAGAAGTCTGAAAACAGAAAATAAACTACAAATAAGTCAAAACTAGTGAAGATGACTGCTTCCTTGAAAGCTGTGTTGGCGCTCAAGCTGGAAAAGAGGTCTCTTGTTTAGATCAATGGTACCTGATTTGATGCAACTTATTGACTATCTGCATTTAGAAGGATTCTAAAGCAGTATTTTTCATCACTGGGGAAACCCAACGAATGTATTATTTACTCTGCATCATCAACTGTATTATTTACTCTTGGCAGAAGATCCCAGATGATCCTGCCAGACTCAAGAACATCACACATCTTAATAGTGTCTATTGAGTCCTCATGGGTTTCATTTTCTTCACTTTGCATTAAGCTTCCTTGGAGAGGCTGACCTACCTGACCTAGAGCCAGTGATACCCAGATTCCGTTGCAGAAGGTACAAACTTGAACTGGTCTTTCTATCTGCCCCACACTTACATCAACCCCTATCCCATGCCTGGATTACAGCTGTCCCACTCATATAAAACCCTGATTGATGTGTAAGAATAAACTTATGCATGAAGTGGGAACTGTTGTAATTCATAATGTATTTTCTGAATTTCTAACAGATACAGGTAACTGAGCAAATCTCTGCCCCTAATAGTCTCACCCATTCTCCTTCCTTCCATCACTCCCTACTTCCTTCTCTTCCACAGTAACAGAGGGGAAAATGCCCTTCAATTAGCAAACTAAGGATGCTCTCCATTTGCCAGGATGGAAATTTTTATTAATGCAGTTTTCTTCCTTCACCCAATAATGTGCAGTTTACAAAATAGAAATTCTCAATTTCACCTGAAGCCACTGTCAAAAATTTCCTAAGAAACAGCAGTATTTCAGCTTACGTGTCTGGAGCTCAATTTCTACAGCTAGTTCGAAAAAGATGCCAAAACCCATATCTGAGAAGAGATAGATAATAGTTTTCCTATTCCTGAGATGTGTGCATAACTCAGACTCAATTTTGACCGAGGCATGGAGATGGAATTCTCAGCTCACAGTGAGTTTATTTCACGAAGACAGCAACTTTTCCACATTTTCAACTGTATGCTTAATTCCTTCCTTTAAAAATATCCTAAACCACAGCAAGATCAACCCCTGCTGACTAGTGACAAGTTCAACATGAAGAGTACCCATAAACACCCCTGGTTTTTCTTCAGGAGTGTTTCCAATTAAAAACTAGTTTGTTCCTTAAAGTAGCTTGAATTGTTCTCTATAAAGAGCAGCATGAATTCTAATCTGCTATATGTGTAGCGAAGGGAGGAGCAGACAACTACACAGAAGAAAACATGAAGCTGTCTTGAGTACACAAGTACAAAGGGAATTATTTAAAGGTAAGAGGTTTTATGTTCTTTTGCTATGCTTCTTTAGAATTTAGTTTTACCCTGGTCTCTCCATTCCTGATGGTCTGTAGGACTTCAGGATGCTTCAGAATTAGCTGTGAAACTTGGTAAGTACACAAGTGTTTCTTAGGCTTCTAACAGGGGAACTGAATCTAAACTAAATCCTAGGAATTTGAAGAGTTTCAGACGTGAGGGTACATAGTACAGTTTGAGCGTGGTGATTGACAGCTCCCAAACTCCAAACAATAACTAGAAAGTAAAAGACGAAAACTATACCAGGAAGCAGTTAGCAGAGAACTATCCCACTGTTTTACAGAAGAGGTCCTCGAACTCTCAGCAGTATTAGGAATCCATTAGGGAAGAGGGGTCTTCAAAAATCGCAAAGTATTTGAGCCTGAATCGGATGCCTGGGCCTCAGGTTTCTCCTTACAGATGTTAGTCAGTACACTTGGCCTGGGACCTAGGAATGTTGGCCACTGGTTCTAAATGCAGATTGTGCCTTGTTTTACAGCCACCCAGACCCAAATAATCACACAGAAACTATATTAATTACAACACTGTTTGACTAATAGTTCAGGCAAACTTCTAGCTAGCCCTTACATCTTAAATCAACCCATTTCTATTCATCTGTGTATTGCCAATAGGCTATGGCTTACTGGTGCAGCATGTTACTTGTTTGGCAGCTACATGGTGTCTCCTGACTCAGTCTTCTTTCTCCTTGCATTCAGTTTAGTTTTCCCTACCACGCTCTATTCTGTCCCGCCATAGGGCAAAGCAGCTTCTTTATTAACCAATGATAATAAAACATATTCACAGCATACAAAGGGGAATGACACATCAGTTGGCCCATGGGCTTCTGCTATAAATAGTTTGTGTTTCATACACAGGGCAGAAGTGGGTAGGAAGTTTCTACTGAGGAGTGATGTAATCACAGTATTGATTCAAAATTGCAATCTGACTGCTCAGGGTGGTGTCTGATTTGATAACCTCCTTTACCCTAAGGGAAAGGCTCTTTGCCTGAAATGTTATATGATAAAATTTTACATACTTTTGTAACTGGAAAAAAAAATGAATCTACAAGAGTTTACTAACTTCTTTTCTTATAGTGTATGTGAGCACTGTGAGTTTCTGTTAGGAACCCCTTCAAAAGATAACTTCAGTTGTTCTGTAAGCTCTCTCTCTCTCTCTCTCTCTCTCTCTCTCTCTCTCTCTCTCTCTCTCTCTCTCTCTTGTATTATCTAAGATTTCAGAGATCAGAAGACTTCACCCAGACAGTTCTGCCTTGGTCTTTGCCTATCTTTTCAGCATGCTCCCCTCCTCCACTAATATCAGTCTTCTGACTTCAGTAGCAAAGATAATGATTACAGAAATACCTTTTTACAGTAATCTAAGTTCAGTTTCAGTGCAAATCCCATCAGTTAGTTCCTGTAGAACCCTGGGAGTTACTCTAATTGTGCCAGCTTAGGTCAGATTGTCAGTGAATCATGGCAGAATGATTGATTTAGCCTTGGCGTGTGCTGGGGAGAAATAACTGTTCTGCGGCTACAAATACTAAGTGAGGAAAAGAGATACATGGGTGTGGTTGAACTAGTTGCTTACTATGGATTCTTATTACCAATTAGCTGAGGGTTGGATCTGAGGAGAGAGTTTTAACCCTGGAAATATGCACCAGGATACCAAGTGTATGCAGACACAACTTGAAATCATGTTTAAGCTTTCTGCTTCCAGTGTTACTAGGGGGCTAGTTTGAAGGAACTATCATGCTATTTTGGACAGTCTTTCTAGCAAACACTGTAGAACAGAAGCTAGGGATATCAGTATTTGGAGTGCTATGTTTTTAATGTTGGGTTAATAATTATCTTTGTGGGATGTCTGATTTGTACTTAGACTCTTAGCCACTCCAATGGCACATCACACCTTGCTGTCTAAGGCATGTGTGGTAGTTAGTTTCCTGTCACTGTAACTAACACTGGAAATAATTAAAGCTTAAGAAGGAAATTTTATCTTGCTCATGCTTTCAGAGGTCTCAGTCTATAGTTTTTTGGCCATATTGGTTAGACAATAAATAATGGCAAGGAGATAATGGTAGAATATGCTGTTGCCTTCATTCATAGTGGCTGAGAAGCAAAGAGAAAAGAAAAGGAGAAGTCAGCGTCCCCAAAAACCCTTTAAAATATTTCCCCAATGACACAATTGCCCTCCACTGTTCTCCGTGTCCTAGAGGTTGCACAACAGGTAGGAGACCCAGCCTTTAATGCATAGGCATTTGTGGGATTATATATATGTATGTGTATATATATATTCCTTCCTTAAAGACTTTAACCTTTTCTAGTACCATAGATTCTTCTGAGTAACTGAAGAGGCCCATCATCCCCTCATCAGAGTAATACTTTTAAGATCATAAATTTAAACCCATTGTATTACAAAGTCAATATTTTTAATGTTATCATCAATGTATCATAAATAAATTGTCATATGCAAACACATGTTCCTCATTTGTTCAGTAAAAATGAGTGTTTTTTCCTTTCCTTTGTGCTCGTCTACTTTACAGACTGGTGGAATTATGGAGGGTGCCAAGGGACTACAGGAAGAATTCTTGTCACGTAGTTCCTGGTAGCATTTTCATAAAGATGCCCATGTAATTCCCTACCTTTAGTAAAAATGCCCATATACTTGTCCACCTTAACTCCAGTCACAATTTCCCTTGGGATAAAGTCAAAAATTTTAACCTATCACACAGGTCTTGGGACAATTTGGCTGGACTATGTGTCTTGAGCTCCCACTCTTCCACTTTAACCTCGGACCATACTGAGCAACCTGTAGGTTTAGGCATTAACCATGCCTGTTCATCATAGCTCACATGCATAGAATAATTACCTATCTACATAAGCTTGGCCCCATTGTTTGTTATTTTACCTGGAAAAACCCACTTGCCGTCCTATTTTAGGATTCAAATTTACTTGCACACAGACTTACTCCTAAGCAGCACTTCTATTCTGGAAAAGCTGTTAACCCAAACAAAACTATAGGGGAAAAAACAAACAGAAAAACTCTTGGAACCTAAACTGCCTCAGGTACTCATAGCAAGAGTGAGAAGTCAGACAAGCCTTTCTGTGATGGTTAAGTTTAAATATCAAATTGCCACCACCATAAATCACCTGGCAGGAAAGAACCTTCTTTGAGGAATTGGCTTGTATAGATCAGGTTTTCCTGTGGGCATGTTTATGGAAGATAGTCTTATTAATTGACCCTGCCCATTGTGGGTACCATGGTCCCTTAGTCTTGGCATTATATTGCACAATAGTGAAAAAATCTGGTTGAGCATTAGCAGCAGCGAGCAAGTAGTATGGATGCCTTGATATTTTTCTGTTTTTGATTGTGGATGTGGTCTGACTCTGACTTCCCTGAAATGACAAACTGTAACCTGGAATTATAAACCACTCTTTGCTTTCCAAAGATGCTTTTTGTCAGTGTATTTTTATAGCATCTGAAATTAAAGTAGGAAATAGTCCATTATAAATTCAGTGCCTGTATTACTAAAACTGTTGAATGTGTATTTTAATTCTGCATCAAATATGAACATAAAATTATGTGATTTAAACAGATGAATTATTGCATCAGTAAAAGTGAAACCTCTGTGCATTTGTTTTAAAAGACATGGATATCAGTAGTAAGTCCTTTTGCTATTTCCTATTCATCCTGACCCAGGAATAGTTTTTTACATTTTTTTTTTGCTATGGGATAATGATCGTATACTCTATAAAGATTTGTCACTTGTATTGGTTTAATAAAATGCTGATTGACCATAGCCAGGCAGAAAGCATAGACAGAGCTACCAGAACAGGAGAATTTTGGGAACAGGAAAGTTTCAGTCTGCAATCGTCACCAAGACCAAGAGGAAGCAAGATGAGAATGCCTCACTGATAAAAGATACCAAGCTACATGGCTAACAAGAATTATGGGTTAAGATATAAGGGTTAGTTAATAAGAAGCCTGAGCTAATAGGCCAACCAATTTATAATTAATATAGGCCTCTGTGTGTTTCTTTGGGATTGAATGGCTGAGGGACCAGGAAGGACAGAAACCTGTCAATATTTTTTCATAATAGCCTGTTTAATATAGCAACTCTGTAAGATAGCTAGAATCATAGCTTTTGTGTTCTCACACCAGAGTTGGAAAAGGATGAAAATTTTTCTCACAGTCATAGAGATGGTAAAATATTTCAGTTCAGGAGTAGAGTAAAAATTTTCATTTTTTTGCTGCTGTTGCTCAATAAGTTTGACTCTTATCAGTAAATTCTCATTTCAAAAATATGTTTAATGGCAAGATTACATGCCCAGAGATGTATATATACACATATGCAGTTTGTATGGATTGTTTTAACCTTCTGGTGTAAACTCTTGTCTGCTTTGTAGATCTGGTATTACTCATCTATAGAACTTGGACAACTTTTAATGAGGAATGGTTAGGGAGCAAATGTTGTGTCTCAGTCATTGGCCATTTCCCTGCCCATTGAAATCTCAGTTTATCAGTTTTGCGGAAGTGTAACCTGAGGGCCTGCTTAATTGGAGTTTCAGTACTGCCTGGTTCCCACAGTCATTAGGTCCAAAGAAAATCACACAGAGGTCTACATAAGTTATAAACTGATTGGCCCATTAGCTCAGGCTTCTTATTAACTCTCATAATTTATATTAACACATTATTCTTATCTATGTTAGCTACATAGCTCAGTACCTTTTTCAGCAGGGCTAGTCACATCCTGCTTCTTCTGTGGTCTGAGCAGGACTCAGACTCGGAAAGAACTTCCTTCTTCCCAGAATACTCCTGTTTTCATTGTGCCACCTCTACTCCTTGTCTGGCTTTTCTGCCTATACTTCTTGCCTGGCTACTAACCAATCAGCATTTATTTAAAACATAATTGACAGATATAGAGTTGTTCTCCCACACCACTGAAGTATCTACTACTACTACTATTAAATTTATTCACTTATTTTACATACTAATGAAAGTTTCCTCTCCCTCCTCTCCTCCTATTCCCTTCCTCCACCTTCTTCCACCCACCCCTATCCACTACCCCAATTTCTGTTCAGAAATGGGCAGGCCTTCCATGGGTGTCAACATATCAAGCATGCTATATCAAGTTGCAGTAGAACCAAGCTCCCCTCCTCATATCTTCTTGATCCAATGCTAGGATGGGAGTTCATGTGGGATTTAAAGATAATAAACCTGCATTAACTTTTACTCACACCTTAATTACTAAGTGGCTCAAATGACTTAAAGACCTATGGACTTCACATTTCAAGTTCCTCGTAGTTAAAAAATGTGAAGCCTTGCCAAATCTTAAAGCATAGAGAAATCGCAAATTTAAAGCTGTTTTCTTTTTAATTATTTCCATTCTTATTTTCACAATTTATCATGTGTTGGTATGTGGTGTACATGTGTGGGTTTTGTGCTTCCATGTGTGTGTGTGTGTGTGCATGCATGCACCTTTGTGGGTATTCTTGTGCAGGCCTGAGACTGATGTTGCAAATCATCCTCAGTTACTATGTGGTGTACATGTGTGGGTTGGCATCTCGTGTGTGTGTGTGTGTGTGTGCATGCATGCACCTTTGTGGGTATTCTTGTGCAGGCCTGAGACTGATGTTGCAAATCATCCTCAGTTACTCTTCTACCTTCCACATTGAGGTAGAGTCTCTAATACAAATACAGAGTTTGTGTATGTGGTTAGCTTGTTAGCTGGCTTGCTCTGGAGCTCTCCTGTTCCTACTTTCTAGGCTACACTCAAAGGTGGACTGCTCAGCCTATCTAGTATTTTCCTGGATTTCTGGGGATCGTAACTGAAAACGTTAACCCACTGAGTCATCACCCCATTCTCTTTACTTCATTCTTCTTCCAACTTAAAATTTTAAAATTGTAGCCTGTGAAATGGGTGCTTTCTTTAGTTTGAAATATATTTAATCTCATCTAGGTTTTATCAATATTTTCTTGTCTATTCTAAGAATAAAAGAGTCTTGTACATCATTCAGTGCTAAACTGAATCATTAACAGAATACCAAAAACAATCAGTTTATGAAGATAAAGGCTTGCTTTGGTCCACAGTTTTGGAAGTTCCCATGCATGATGATATCATTACTTTGGGACTTTGATGAGGCCACACTTCATAGAAAAGGCACAGACACACACCCCACCCAATTTATCAGCCAGAAAAGAGAAGAGAACAGGAAGGAATAGAAGTGCCCCAAATCAACAGCCAAATTTTAGACAGAACATGGAAGCCCCATAAAAGAAATGGAGGAAGGATTGTAGAAGTCAGAGGGGTTAAAGACAGAAGGAGAGCATGGCCCACAGAATCAACTAAGAAAGGCTCCTAGAGGCTCACAGAAAAGGGAGCAGTAGCTACTAAGTCTCAGTGGGTCTGCTGGAGGGCTTTTGCAAACTTACTGTATATTTTAGCTTGGTGATTTTGTGGGACTCCTCACAGTGAGAGTAGGTTTTTTTCTAATTCTTTCCCCTTTTCTAATTTTTTCTAAGAGGAAAAAGGGACCCTTTTCCTCTTACTGGATTGCCTCATCCAGCTCTGATATGAAGGAGAGTGCCCAGTCTTATTGCATTTTGTTACGCCGTATTCAGTCATGACCCTGAGAGCTTGCATCCTTTCTGAAAAGAAATGGAGGAACAGTGGATCTGGGAGAGGAGGAGGTGGTGGGAGACTGAGAGGAGGAATAGAGGAGAGGTTGTTATAGGGATGTATTATATGAGAGAAAAATAAGGAAAAACAATGTACCCCCAAAGAAAGTGCCACAACCCCCCTAGGTGGCATGCCCACATCAACTTTATAACCTCTCACATGACCTCGTCTCTCAAAGATTCAGCTGCCTTCCAGGCAATTCATCACGGGTACCAATTCATTAGTAAATGTGCTAGGGTTGTTATGAGGTGGCTTGTATATATCCAGTATAGCACAAACAAATTACTTCATTTTCTAGGCTTTGTCATTCCCATCTTACCTTTATAAATTTTGTCTGTATGACTTACACAGAATATTATTCCTTACTTCTGAGTTAGCTCTATGTTTCTCTTATGTATTGAATTAAATGGTAATTGCATAATGTCTGTCAACTCTCTGGGTCAATATATCTTTGTTTGTCCACATTAAGATAAATAAAATATACAAAGATATGACTAGCAATGACTGCATACACTCTCTTCAGGAAACACACTGCTCAAGGCTCCACAGACATAGCCGTCTGTCAGCCATGTCCAATCTAATGTGTGGCATGAAAAGAGGTGCTCTACAGTCTGACACTTATGGGTTATACACACAGATTTCACCCGTGGCATTATGTGCGTACATGTGTCAGCCTTAGTAATTGTCATGTTCCGAGGGGAGGTGAGCTCTGGGCAAAATTGCGCAATAAAAGTTACCATTGTCCCATTACCCTGCCTCTCGCTTCTCTGTTTTTCTTACCTCTCTAGAATTGTAGCCATCCACGCTCAGCTTGCTCAACACTGACCAAATTCCCAATTATAGCTTGTCCTGTATAAGCAGAAATCTTTCCTGTGAGAGACCACCTTTTCCTTCATTAGCCTTTGTTTTGCTTCAAAGCTTTATAACATAACTTTCCTGGCTAATATTATCTCAGATATGTAGTTGGTAGCCATCTGATTTAATA
>NW_004949099.1:16352953-16353547 GCF_000317375.1 Microtus ochrogaster | reverse complement strand
AAGTGGTTGCACAAGTTTGCATTCCCACCAGCAATGGATGAGTGTACCCCTTTCTCCACAACCTCTCCAACAAAGGCTATCATTGGTGTTTTTTAATAATGTGTGTTTGCAAGAGTCTAACACTTTTACTCTGTAGCTACTTCTTGGGCAGAAACTCATTCAATAGTCCTTAAATTGCACTACAGAGTCTAGAAAGTCTAAATCATTTGGCAGCAAAGTCCTATTAATTTTTTTATGGAAGAATTTGGGATCCTTAAAAGTAAAATAAATAAAAGCATGCAAAAATTTCCTTTAAAAATTAAAAAACTCTGTTAGACTTTTCAGTTTTGAATATTTTTGCAAATATACCTAGAAATTAACTAGAAGTACACTGCATTGCACTCAATAAGATATAACACATTCCTGGTACTGGAAGATTCATTTGGTCACAAGAGACGTACATTAGGGGAACTGTCTTGCTGATACTTGGTGATTTCATTTAGATTGTCTTCATATATGCATGCAGTTTATGAGCTTCTAATGTATTAGGTTTCCATACTACCCCTCAATTTTTCCAGAATTTTGACTGTCTTATCCCATATTCCCCTTTTCCCT
>NW_004949099.1:16348209-16352853 GCF_000317375.1 Microtus ochrogaster | reverse complement strand
CTTCTCCATTCCTATGGAGATCATCTGTCCCAGCTAGTACCTTTCTATACCTAATGTCTATGGTTTTAGAGATTGTAGTGTGACTATTATTGACTTAACAGCTAATATTTATATACACATTATTTCATATTTGTATTTGTCTTTCTGAGTGTGTTATCTCATTCAGGATGATTTTTTCCAGTTCTGTCCATTTGCCTTTGAATTTAATGACTTCATTTTTCAATGACTGAGTAATATTCCACTGAGTAAATGTATTACATTTACTTTATACTTCATATGTTTAGATACAGTGCAGTTGTTTTTAACTTTTGGCTATTAATAATAGAGCATCAGTAAACACGGCTAAGCAAATGTCTCTGTGGTAGGAATTTTCAAAAGTGATATAGCTAGATCTTGAAGGAGATCTAGTCTCATCTTTCTGAAGGACCACCACATTGATCTCCATAGTTATACTCCCACCAGCAATTGATGACTGATCAAATGGAGTCAAATTGAAGTCCAGACATAAATCCCCATACCCATGGATACATGATTTTTAAAAAGGAAATCATGAACCCTGATGTGGGAGTGATTTCTTTCTGATCTGTTGCTTTCATTGGTTAATTAAGAAAGAAACTGCCTAGGCCCATTTGATAGGCCAACCCTTAGGTGGGTGGAGTAAGCAGAACAGAATGCTGGGAGAAAGAAGCTGAGTCAAGGAGTTGCCATGATTCTCCCACTCCAGACAGACGCAGGTTAAGATCTTCCTTGGTAAGCCACCTCGTGGGCTACACAGATTATTAAAAATGGGTTAGATCAGCCGGGCGGTGGTGGCGCACGCCTTTAATCCCAGCACTTGGGAGGCAGAGGCAGGCGGATCTCTGTGAGTTCGAGACCAGCCTGGTCTACAAGAGCTAGTTCCAGGACAGGCTCCAAAACCACAGAGAAACCCTGTCTTGAAAAACCAAAAAAAAAAAAATGGGTTAGATCAATATGTAAGAGCTAGCCAATAAGAGGCTGGAACTAATGGGCCAGGCAGTGTTTAAAAGAATACAGTTTCCATGTAATTATTTCAGGTAAAGCTAGCCCCGCCACTCATATCACAACAGAACTCACACAAGACAAAAAACAGTGTCTTCAACAATGGTGCTGGTCGAACTTGATGGCTTCACATAGAAGAATCCAAATAGGTCCATACTTAACACCCTGCATAAAACTCAACTCCTAATGGATCAAAAACTCCAGCATTAAACCAGATAGATTGAACCTGAAGGACAAGAAAGTGGGGGAATAGCCTTGAGCTCATTGGCATAGGAAAAGAGTTTCTGAAAAGAACACTGTTAGCAAGGGACTAAGATCAACAATTTATAAATTAGATCTCTTGATACTAAAACGCTTCACCATGACAAAGGAAACCATAATTTGAGCAAAGGGCACCCTACAGGAATGGAAAGGACTTTTACCAACTGCACATCTGATAGAAACTTAAATCCAAAATAAATAAAGGGCTCAAAAAACTAGATATCAAGAGACAATTGACCCAATTTAAAAATGGGTTACATAATGAAATAGAAAATTCTCAAAAGAGACATCTCAAATGGTTACAAGTACTTAAGGAAATGTTTAACACACTTAGTCATCAAGGTAATGCAAATAAAAAGTACTTTGAGGTTTCATCTTATACCTGTCAGAATGGCTAAAATCAATAACAAAAGGGACAACTCATGGTAGAGAGGATATGGGGCAAGATGAATGATTTCCATGCTATCCTTATTGCCAGTTTCCTTGCCATCTTGGAAAAGAATGCAATGTCAGATTTTTATGAAAATATTTATAAAATATTGTAACTTTCCTTTGGTTATGTGAGGTGTATATTATTTTTCAGCTTTAAAATATTCAGAGTTGGTAATGACTTTTCATTCAAAATTAGTGTCTCCTTTTAGATTTGTTTTTAAATTGGTAATTTTATATGATACTTGATGGTAAACCTTTAAATTGGACAAGCTTTTAGTCACACAATTTGACTTCCAAACACAAGCTATTCACCTATTGCCGCTTTCCTGTTTGAAGTCAGCCAGAGAAATGCCTCAGTTGCCTTTTTTCCTTAAAATACCAGTTCTTGAGCTAAATTTTTGTTTCAAAATATACCTTTCTGAATATCAACTGCTTAGTTAGTGTGCTTGTCATGGGCTGAGGGAAATTCCCCACGTTATTTACAACTTTCACCAACAGCCACTTCAGTAAGACTGTCTCCTGCAGTGCCACTAACTCGTTTTCTATTTTTTTCCAGGAACTTTTGTCTCATTGCATTTATCCTTGGAGAACATCTTTTAAACTAGCTCCCTCTATACTCAGTCTCTCTTATGCTTTGGTCCATATTCCCAAAGCCATATGATTTATGTTGGTGAAGTAGTTCTCTGCTATTGTACATGTGTGTAAACAGGAACTTTTTGTTTGTTTGGGGTACTTAAATACTTTTCTACTCAAAACCAGTGTACTCATTTTCATATCTATGACTGCCTATGTGTATGCTCATAAATGCTTCATCAGGATATATATGTCATTGTATATTTTAATGTCAGTTTCATTGTTGGAAAAAAATAGCTCTACTTTTCAATTTCAACTTTTATTATTCATTGGGCTATAGATTTAAAACATCTGTTTTAATAATTTTATGATGTGGGATTTCCCTCTGTATGCTATTAATATGTTTTATTACTATTGGTTATTAAAGAAACTGTATTAGCCAATGGTTTAGTAGAGTAAAGCTGGGTTGTAAATCCAAACAGATATAGATAGAAAGTAGGTGGAGTAGAGGAGATGCCATGTAGCTACCAAATGAGACAGATGGAAGACCCTTACCAGCAAGCCACAGCTTTGTGCTAATACACAGATGCATAGAAGTGGGTTAATTCAAGATGTAAAAGCTACCTAGGAATACTCCATAGTCATTGGTGAAGCAGTGTTGCAATTAATATAGCTTCTGTGTGATTATTCGGGTCAAGGTGACTGGGAACAAAATAGCAGTCTCCATCTATAGTTTTATGAACTATCAGTTTCCCTAAAATTTCAAAATGTCCCAAAGTTGGTTGTATACTAGGCATTTTATGAGTTCCTCTTCAGCATTCATTCACATTGGCAAAGTACAGCTCTGTTAATTTATGGATACTAAATGATTTGTTCAAGAGTGTCTATACTCTTATTTTTGTTCATGCTTCCACCTCTTGTTAACTCTTACCAGTGGCCTTAAACAATGGTCAGAGTGGATATTATCCAACTATTTTGTATCTTTGCCTCTGAAATAAATCTTAAAAAAATAGGTTTTCAATGAAAATAGATTAGTTTAGCTCAATCAAATTTAACCTGAACTTTCAATCCAAAATTTGTTGACGAAAGTGATTTTAAGATTATATTTGTCTATTTCATTGTGTTATCATGGCATCTTTGACATGATTTAATTAAATCTAATTTAGTGTTTGAGCATTTTATTGCATGTCTGGTCATTGTTCTGATCAATTCGAATGGTAAACCATTTACAGGAACTGTAAATGTCAAAAGGACAAGGTGCAGTGCTCAATAACTCCAGAATTAAATTGGAAAAGTTTTGGAGTCAGATAAATCCTATTCTTCCTTTCAATTTTTCTAGTAAATTGAATAGACTTAAGAATACTATTGATTATTAAAGCTGTGGGTAGCAGTTAGAACTTGAATTTCAATGACCAAGTTTGCCAGAAAACAGATTAACTAAATGGGTCTAGTATAGGTTTCACTGTATACCCATTAAGAAAGAGGTGATAGGAGGTTACAGTAAGTGGAAATGGCCATATTGGTTTTCACTAGGCAAGGTCAAATACCTGAATCACAGCTACTAGACTGGCTTCACTCTCCAAACATCACAACTTTAAAGTAATGACCTGAGTGCTTTACATTCAGGTGGTACTTTTGTGTTTACATCTGCCATTTGAATTTATTCCCACTATGTCACAGTGTGAGGCTTGGACATGCTACATTCCTTTTCCACAAGGATAAAAATAAATGTTTATCTATGTTAGTACCTACATGGGAAAATAATTATTCTCAAAGGTAATTCCATCTATTGCTTTAAATGATACATTGGGCTCCGGAGCAATTGCTTTATGGATAAGAGCACTTGTTGCTCTTGACAGCACCCAGCACCCACATGGTGACTCACAACTGTCAATGACTCCAGTTTCAAGAGATAAGATTCCTTCTTCTGGACTCTACAGTTACCACACACACCGAGAGAGAGAGAGAGAGAGAGAGAGAGAGAGAGAGAGAGAGAGAGAGAGAGAGAGAGAACACATAAACACACATGCATAACATTTGTGAACATAAAAATAAATAAACCCCTTTTAAATGGTACATTTCATAGATTTGTGCACCACTAAGGTCTCAAAAGGTTCATGAAGGAAAATGAATTTTCCCCTGACCATTATCTATCCAAGTTATCTTTGCTGCTAGGGTCTCATGGGGCTTTGCCAAGATTTAAATGATGCCTTCCAGATCTTGCCTTTACCGGTTCTCAGATCTTGATGGCTGCCTTTGTGTTACAAGTTTTGTATTGTGTTGTTGCAACTGAAGCTTTGTGCCCTATAGAGTCCTAAGTATTCATATGTGTTTGTATAGAAAACACTTGCTGCCTGG
>NW_004949099.1:16342018-16348068 GCF_000317375.1 Microtus ochrogaster | reverse complement strand
AAAACACTTGCTAAAACCTGATCTTTACTAATATATGTGTATATCAGTGCAAGAACCAAGCTTGATGTATTCAGTGTCACATGAGAACCAGTTGACGCTTAGAAGTACATATACATGTACACACATTTATGCATGTGTACACATACTTATTCCCAGGGCATGTATCAAAACATATTGTTTTATATATTTTAGGTAAGAAAATATTTAAACACTGAGAGTATCACTTTCATATAGTAATTGACAAGAATGTCCTTACTTAAATCCCTTGTTAAAATAAATAAACAAACAGGTAATCATTTCATATCACTGCATGTAAGTGCCTTTATTCTTGACTTTTACAATTGCTTACTGATTGCATTTTGGAGAATTTTATGTAACTGCTTATTTTAATTCTCACAAGATCTTGTTTTATACAGACAAATAATAAAGCTCAAAATTATATGACTTCAGGTCAATTACCGGATGAGAACAGAAAGAAAGAAAGAAAGAAAGAAAGAAAGGAAGGAAGGAAGGAAGGAAGGAAGGAAGGAAGGAAGGAAGGAAGGAAGAAAAAAGAAGAAGTTTGAATTCTTATGCCTCTCACTTCAGAGCCTGGATACTGGTCATCAGTAATCATCTGCTATTCATAGAGCATTTATAAAATTGGATAATGGTGTTCATTTTGATTTATATGCCTCTTTCACATAGCATTGAACATGACTTGTTTTGAAGGAAAAGTGGGAGAATTTTAATCACCATGTATTACAAGCACGTTCAGAGGATGATTTGCTACTTCTCAGCATAAGCATTTAGAGCTTTCAGGTTCCCAGCCATCCTTCTCTGGGATGTATTGCAGAAGATCTTGAAGTGGCCATAAACCATCTTGTCTACAGAGAGTAAATGATGACATGGATGTGGATTTTATTGTAATCTTTACATGATTTTTAAGTTAATTTTAAGTTTCTGTGACCATAACAATAATGGAAGCAATTTAAATGAAGAGAAGTTTATTTTTGTTTGTGACTCAAGGGATATAATCTTTCAGGGTGGGGAAGGCACAAAAAACTCAAGCAGCTTGGTCAGTGGCAGTGGGAATTTTCCACACAGCTCATTAACATCTCAGTGGATTGGGACACCATAGTTTGGACTGGAAATATCTACTACCTCCAAGGCCCATCCCCAGCAACCCAGCTTTCAGTCTGAAAGATTTTACAACCTTCTAAGACAACACTACCACCTGGAGACCAACTGTTACAACCCATGAATTTATATGGGATATGGTACATCCCAATAACTTTCCAGTACCGTAACACATGGTATCAATAAAAATTTTCAGAGTTTGGAATTCTGAAATGAAATGAAAATTGTGCTTCTGAAATTAATCTGGATAATCCATATGTGGATTCTACACATCTCATGAAGTATGGCCAGCAGTCTCATGGTTCCTCAGGAGGCCAAGCCAAAGTTTTCTGTGGAGATGTTTGCAGAGTCCAAGGGATGAAGGTCCCAGCAGATTTTTAGAAAATGTACTGCATATAAGTAGGTGTTATGTAGTTTGGCTCTCCACCTACTCCAGAATTCTCTACATAACATTCCACTTTGCAACAGACTATTTCATATCAACAAATATTTTCTAGGTAATCTTGGCCATTTTATAGCTTTCCCTAGCCAGGCAGAACAGGTCTTTTTTGGAACATTACAAAACATAAGCAGGCCTGTAGGATGCTGCGTGAGTAAATCACTTTACATGCAGGGTGGACTATGAAAGTTTTATCACTCGGACCCACCTAGAGGTGGAAAGAGAGAATCAAGTCCATATGAGTGTTATGTAATGCACATACAGTGACAATGAAAAATAAATAAAATGAACAAGAGATCAAAACTTATGAAAAATTGTCTTACTATGTAGGAGAACATGACTGTAGTCTTCAGGTAACATTTAAATTAAAGAATTTTGAGGCCATTATATGATTATTGATAGTCATCTTATATTTGAAAGAAATGAGAAAAATGTGTTGCATAAGGCACTGTATCATACCATTTAATAATATTTGGTTAAAATTATTTCACAGTCAAAATGCTTATAATGATTTCATCTGGGCATATGACTAAAACATTTTCTCTGCAACTGCTGATGGAGAATTGGTATAAAATCACCTCTTCTCTACTCACACCCATGAGTAATGGGTTGCATTTATCACAATGAAAAGCACTTAACGTGAGATCATCGTAAGTGTTTCGAAGCTCCCCTAGGTGCATCTTCTCTAATCAAAATCAGCAGACTTGGAGCAATCTGTTTGCTTTGTAAAAATAGTAATTTTCCTATAAAGCACTTGAATTGTCAGTGATAAACAAAAGATCCACATTATTACAAACTGTGACTTTTGTCACAATGTCATTAGAGATTACCTTTAATGTATTTCTTGTCACTGATTTTGAAGTCATGAGAAAATTGAAAGAACAGTTTCTTTAACATTTTATTTTAATGTAATTTTTAATCTTTTTTATTTTTGATGTATGTGTGCACGTGTGTGTTTGCCTGCATGTATGTTTATGCATCAGGTGCTGCATACAGTGCTCATGAAGGACAGAAGAGGACATCTGGTCACCTGGAACTGGAGTTAAAGGTGGGTTGTGAGCATTATGTGGGTGCTGGGAATCAAACCCGTGTCCTCTGGAAGAGGAGACAGTACTCTTACCCACATATCATTTCTGCATCCTTACAATGAACTCCTCATGGTCTTCTATCATCAAAATAATAAATGGGACACGAGGAAACAACATCAATGCCACTAGTCTGTTGAGTTTCATTACTGTTTATAAAAACCACTGCCATGTTACAAGATAAACATAAGGAAAGCTCTATGTCTACTCTATGTGGTTCTTGTTCTGTAACCCAAGAAACAGAATTTCTTCCCAAAGAGAAAATTAACTGCTTAAAAAGGAATCTTAACAAATTATATCTGTTCTCACCCAGCAAACTTGAGATGACCCTGTTTGGGCCATGAATCATGTGCAGATTAGCAAATAAATTTTCTAAGCCAGAAATTCAAGCTCATAGTCACAAGAGTGAAAAAGATATGACAATATCTTTCAGCACAAGTATGTCAGGATTTTGTTTTTGTTTACATGATAGCCCTGATAAATACAGTCCTGAAAAGACACCAGCATCTTCCTTGGAGCTCATACAGAGCCTGCAGGAGCTTTGAAATCCATGGGAGTTTCAAAACACTCACTTCAGGTAAGCTCACATTTTTTGTGAGTTTAGCATGGGTGGTAATCACATGACAACCCTTGGTTCACCTGAATTTCTGAGTCTTTGTTATGGTCATACTGTTGCCACACTCTTACTTATACTGGGTTGATAATGCTCAGAAAAGTATATGTGGATTTAAGACCATAGCAATTAAGTGAAGACAATTCTGTGCCCCTCCTGCATATGTGTATATATTTATGAGTGTGTGTGAATTTATGTGCATGCAGGTAGGGGTTGGAGTTTGATGCTATGTGTTGTCCTAAATTTCTCTCCACCATATACACATATTCATATAAGTGTGTACATGTATATATGCATATATGTGTGTGTGTGTGTGTGTGTGTGTGTGTGTGTGTGTGTTTGCATGTTATATATATGGTGGCCACAAAGTCACAGGAATCCTCCTGTTTCTCTGCTTGGTCAGTTAGCACTGTGCCCAAACTTTTACTTTCTGACATTTCCATTTCTGTTAATATCCAACTTTAATCCATTGTGGTCACATAGAATGCAAGATATATTTCAATTTTCATGTAGTTGTTGAGACTTGCTTTGTGTCCAAATATCTAATCAGTTTTGGAGGAAAGTTCATGGAATGCTGAAAAGATAGTATATTTTTGAGTTTGTGTAGAATGATCTGCAGATGTCTACTATGTCCATTTAATTTGTTATCTTTTCTAACTCCAGAGTCTATTCAGATTTTGTCTGCATGATCTATATATTGGTGAGCGTGTGGTATTGAAGTCATCTACCATCATTGTGCTGGGGTTATTAAGAGCCAATACTACAGCAGGCCCAGCCAGCATGACACATTCTGTGCCCCTGCCTAGTCTGGTTAGTCCTCAATCCTTACCCTCCCTGAGCCATTCCAACCTGCAGTCTGGGTCCAAGGTCTACATCCTCTATGCTGGTGCAGTTATGAGTTCCCTAGACCCTAGCTTGCCTACATTATATATGACCTCCAGGCCTAGCAAGATTCAGACATTGAAAAATCAGGGCAGTCCTATGAGTCCCTGAAACCTTGTCATTCTGCGCCACCCCAACTCTCAGGCCTATACATTGGCCTACTTTGGTAAGTTCCCAAGACACTGGCGTTCTCACACCTTCCACACACTTCCAGTCCTAACCTAGGAAGCACAGTTTACACATGGCCCACATAGATTAAGCCTTTGTTTCATCTGCATGATTTCTTGCTTACCACTAATGTTAAATTGCCCCATTCTTCCATAGCAAGATCAATACTGAGTACCTAAAGGACTGACCTACCAACTGCTCACACTTGATTTAAAACCCACCAGGCTTGAGCAACAAGAAAATACAAAAAACAAACATCCACTCAGCAGAAGCAGCCTAGAATCTCACTTCAAACTCAGACTCAAGAAAAGAAGTTCAAAAGCCTGGACTCATTGCAAGAGCATACATATGGAGAGACAAGAGAGTCTTGTCTTGTGCCTTCCCCACAAATCTACTACTCCAAAAAAATTTTTCTCAATTGGAAATTACCTAGATAAATCCCATAGTAAAGAACAATCAAAGAGCTAGAATTACATCTTAGCAGTTAAGAGCATTGGCTGCTCTTTTAGAGGACTCAGGTTCAATTCCCAGCACCTATATGGTGGCTCACAACTATCTGTATTTCTAGTTTCAGAGGATCCGATGCCTCTTCTGACCTCCTTGGGCACAATACATGCACTTGGTCAAAAACAAAATGAAAAATTGTAAACTTCATCAAAGAATTCAAGGATTTTAAAAAATACAAGACCAATCAATTCCACCAACTTAAAGAAAATATCAATAAACACCTGAGTGATTGACAAGAAGACAGAAAAACTATAGCTGAGTGAAATGTCAAAAATAATTCAGGGCTTGAAAAGTCATATATTGAAGAGAGTTCAAGCTGACGTTAAAATGAAATTGAATGACTCAATTGAACTCAATTTGAAGCCACAGGTGAAAGCCTTGTAAGTAGAATGGATTGAGCTGAAGACAGAATATCAGGTCTCGAAAATAAAATAGAGGAGTTGGAACACTCCACCAAAGAATACAAAAAATTAAAGCACATATGTTTGTGTGTGCACATGTGCACGCACACACATACATACGTGCATGCTGAAAATTGAGATATTGTATAGAGACAAAAATCTTCTAATTATAGGCAAAGAAAATCTCAGGCCAAGTCATAGTGCAAATCTTCAATGGGATCATACAATAAAACTTCCTGGAATACCTGTATCCCAGTACCTGGGAGATAAAAGTCAAGAAGACCAGAGGTTTAAAACTAGCATCAGCTATACAGAGTATTTGAGGCCAGCCTGTGTTACAAGAGATGTCATCAGAAAAACAAGAACAACCATTAACAACTAAAATGAAACAATCCAACTAAATTAAACTTTGAAAATATTCATCCAATGAATTTAGATTAAGGATTAGAAAAAAAATTTCCAATGGTTTCTGAAATGGTCCTATAAATATTTCTGTGATTTTTATGTGCTTAATCTTTATTTATTTGTTTGTTTATTTTGAGATATATATATATATAACATATATATTGGTGCATGGTGTCATACATAGTATATGTGTCTATAGAAGTCAGAGGACAGTTTGCAGGAGTCAATTCTTTCCTTCTACCATATAGCTCCCATGGATTAAATGTAGTCTTGGTTCTAAGTGCATTTACCTGCTGAGCTATTTCATTGGCCCCAACTTTTACCACATTTCATTACATGTTTATATGAAACAGCAATCGTATCACTGACATTTAAAAAAATCAAAATATTGATGTACTCTGAAAAACATTGAAGATGTCCTATTTCTTACA
>NW_004949099.1:16335121-16341784 GCF_000317375.1 Microtus ochrogaster | reverse complement strand
CAGAGTTACCCCAAGATATTTTATGCTGTTTGTGGCTATCGTGAAAGGTGATGCTTCTCTGATTTCCCTCTCTGCTTCTTAGGAATAGGTTTTATTTTTATATCTACTTTATATTCCTATGTAACTTGGGTGCATAAAATGTTTCTTGTGGATTGTGAGCTGAAAATGTTGAAGGAAATCTTATAAATCATGGACAAAGCAGTGACAGCATCCAGAGAGCTCTGGTTCTTCAAGTGAATCATAGAGCTTTGGAGAGCCCTCAGGAACTATTTCCCTGATCCTGGCTTTCAAAAGTGGCAGACTCACATGCATTCAGCAGAATGTCACTGAGAATCCCCTATGTAATAAACACCATGGCGGAAATTGTGAATACATTTGTAAGTATATGTATCTCCCACTTTTCAGGAGTTTTATTCCACAATGGTGAAACAACAGAATAAAATTAAGCTGGTTTTATTTTATGCTCATTATGTCTTTCCCTCTTGGTTGAAGTGGGAGACATGTCCACTTGCTATACAGTACAACAATTAAAGGGTTCAATACATTTAAAGACATTTTTTAAAGATTTGGTACCTGGTTTATTTTCTTTGAACATTATATCATAACTATATGAGTATGACTTTTATGTGATTTTTATTTATTATTGTTTGTAAATTTGTATATTCACTTGAGTGGAGGACAGAGGTCTACTGTGAACATATTCCTCAATAGCTTTTCACTTCTTATTTTTCTTTTTGACAGAATCTTTTATGGAACCTGGAGTTTACTAATTCAGCTAAAACAGTTGAACATAAAGCCTGAAACCCCATCTCCACATCTCCAGTGCTGGGATTACAGACGTGAGCATCCTTTGAAAGGTGGGTACTGGAGATTGAATTCAGGTCCTCATGCTTGCAGGAAAACCACTTTTTAATAACTGAGCCATGTCCCCAGCTTGTCATCTGATTTTTAAACTCAGCTTAAGAAGCAGGCCAGTTATTATATAGTTATGAAAGAAAAGGTGAGAATAATGTCTATTTTTCACAACTAAGTTTGCTAAAGTACTCCAAGGAGTTTCCTCCCACAACAAAATAAAAAATGGCTTATGTGCACTGTTTCTGGGAGCTCAGCTGCTACGAATTCTAAGAGCTAGCTTCAACAAGGAAAAGGAACCGGTGGCAGGGAACAAAACATCCTAGGGATTGTGATTGAATTTTAAAGCAACTTCAATACTTTTTGAAATAATTAGGTCAGATGTAATATTTAAAATGTAAATGGGCATATCAAAAGGAATCAAACCATAAAGTCAAATCCATAGCATTGTTACCCTGTTGGGATGTTTTAAACTTACAATGACATATTGAAATTTTAAATCTCTTGCTTGCTTCTGCAGTTTTGTACACATTTTCCCCCTTGTTGCAAATTAGTCTCCAGTTTTTATTTTAGGATGTGCTTAAAACATATGAATCAGATTAAGCTGTCTTCCATCTGTACAAATGTGACCAAATTTTCCTGCATTTTGTGTCAGCCTGCAAATACTTTCTCTTCTAACATCTACTTCTGCTGGGAGGTTGAAAACAAAACAAAACAAAAGCTAGACATAATGGAAAGAAGTACCACCATGATCTAATTTCCTTCAATTACTTTGAGTCTTACTGGAGCGTACATCTTATATTTTATGGTCGCTCATTCATCTCCTGTGTTTTGCTGGCTTTGTAATCTCATCGTTAACAATATATGAGAAGAGCGGTCCCTCAGATTCAGGCATAACTGTGATTTGTTCATGGCTGCTGGCCCACTGGAGTGGGTTGACTTTTGTTATGAATCATGTTTGCACATGATTTAATATATGTGTGAACCATAAGTCTACCTTTGAAATTTAAACATTTGACAGGTTGAGTCAGTCTTGCATGAATATAAGAAAAATGCAATGTGCATTCAATATTATCTCCCTAAGCATGCTGTTTTCAGGCATGTAATCATCTGGGCACATGGCTGCTATGAATTCAGAATCTTTTTGAATTAGAGTTTAACCAGAAGCCTCTGCCAAAAATCTTGAACAAAAATAATCATTAAGAAAAATTGAAACAATAGCAAATTGAAAAGTGTTGGGACATATATTGTGTAAACACAACATGAATTTGCCATCTCAAAAAGTTCAGAGCACTGGATACCTCATGTTATAGATTCTCAGCAAGGTAAACAATCTTCTAACATTTATTTATGTTTGTACAATAGAATCAAATTCAGAATATGTTTCCTGATTTTTTAGTATTAACTATTACTATCTTTTCATATTGCTCACTCAATGTCTAAAGTATAAATCTATTTTGGGCCGCTTACTATGTTTTTCAGAAAATTGTATGAAATCTAAGTTCATAGATTAATAACTTTCAGTACAAACACAACACTTGATAAAGAATGTACTAGATGAAAAGAATGTGTATTATGTATTATCTTTTTATTCCAGAAGTTAGCCCCACCCCACAACCAGAGATTCTTATTAACTTTACTTCATTAGCAATGAACTTTGCTTGGGTTTTACTTTATCAACAGATGCTTCTAAACTTCATCTAGATACTATCATTGCCAACAATAACAACATATTCTTCCTTTCCAACACCTCATTTTCTCCTTCTTTTATTAATCTGCATAAAGATGCTAATAAAATGACTTTGTGTCATTTGCTATCAAATGTTTAGTAATTAATTATTTTGTATGATTTTTCTAGATTTTATCCCAAGTTTTATTTGTACCCATAGACTTTTGTTTTTGTGAATAATGCTGCAAATGATAGTTTCTCTTAAGTTTTAACTAATTTTATATTTATAAAATAAATATCCTTTAATTGCAGTCTTTGCTATATGCTCTTAGACTTGACATTGCTTTTTTGGCTGGTGTAGTGCTTTATTTTAGCAGTTATTCATTCATTTATTTATTTATTTGTATTCTTTGACATTGGCATACACATGTGTAATGGATTTTAGTCCTTTTTATCCACTGTGACCCTGCCTCATTCCTGTTACTCCTCCCACTGAATCTCTGCTGAATGAGTCTTCCTCCTACTTCATGTCTTCTGTGTTTGTAAGACCTCTGAACTGTAATGGTGCTGCCTGCATGAGCATAGTGGAAGGTTATTTGCAGGAGTAAACACATCTTAGCAGTGGCCATGAGGATGTCTCTGTAGGTGTTCAAACAGGAAAAAGAACCATAAAATAATGAGAATGAAAACTCAGTTCAGATTGACTCAGTCAACCTAGATCAAGGTTTCAAATAGTCTTATGTCAGGTAGTTCATTGTCAAGCATATTTAAAACACAGTATAATTTGGAGGAAAAAAAAAGCTTTTCTGGTATAACACAATCCCCAGTGCACAGGGAAGTATAATTACATGAAAGCTTGACTCAGGGTAAATGCCATTTCTTCCATGAAGATAGGCTCTAGCGATAGGCTACTGTATTAGCTTAAGGGCCTACAGAGGAGTCTGGCCTGGCCTCAGTCATAAAGACAGTGAATAGGCTACTGGGCTATTAGCCACCTATGGTCCTGGTTGTAGGAGCTTGATTTCTGTCCCAACAGAAAGTGCAGACCACCAGGCTATTAACCACCTCTGATCCCCAACTTTCTGAATGAAAGAACAGTTTTGTTTTGTTGTTGTTGTTTGTTTGTTTGCTTTTACAGTTTTTCCATCAGAAAGACAGTCTTGTGTACTTAACATTACTGATTTTTCTGAGGAGCTATGGGCATAAGGACTTTTATGCTATGCTTTAAGAGAGCCTAAACTACTGAAGAAAGTGACCCCGCTTCTTCCAGCTGTTATAAACTGCTCACTGTCATTCAGGAAATGTGAGGCCTCATGAACTCTTTCCTCTTCCATAGTAAAATGTGATGGGATCACTCTTGCACAGGTACACAGCTGTAGTGAGCTCGTAAGTGCTTTGGCCGTGTTATCACAATAGAAGATAGTTTCATAGCATCCATCCCCAACTACACTTCTTAAAAAATCTTTCTACTCTTTCCTCTATGAGAATTACCCAAGCCTTGGGGTTAAGTGTGTGTGTGTGTGTTTGTATGTGTGTGTGTGTGTTTGTGTGTGTGTGTGTGTGTGTGTGTGTGTGTGTGTGTGTGTGTGCTGTGATATATATTCTATTTAGGACCAAGCACAACAGGATCAAGTACTGTTGTCACTTACTATTTGTATTTTGACAACTTTTGAATTTCTTTATTAACCACTGTCTTCTGTACAAAGAAGCTGCTCTGATGGAGGTTCATCATTTTACTAATTCATGGAAATAAAGATATGACATTCTTTGAAAAGGCAACGTGACACCATAGTCTCTATCTAGCAAAACAAGAGAAGTAGGTTCTCTCTGAGGGTCTATGACCCCTCCAGCCATAGATTCTTGGCCAGTTTTTATAGGGCAAAGCATGAGTTCCCACTTGTGGAGCAGTTCCAAGAATCTAATTAGATATTGGGTGATTACCAGCATAGCATTCATGCCAATATTGCAGCAATGAGCACATTTTTGCCATGCTTGTCATTGTTGTAGCTCACAGGGTCCACAGCTAGTTTCATTTATTGGTGATTTTTTTCTCCCCAGCTGTTTATATAACATTTTCTGGTACTATGAAGGCTAGCCATCAGATAAGAAATTTCCCAGTCTGTATTATTTGTCTCAGTCATGTCACCAAAGCATTCTGTGTTTTCAGCAGTAGAGTTTTGCTATCAAGTGACAGTGGGTATCCAAGAGTAATGACAATGTCCTCTCCTGATTCAAGGGCCTCTGGAAACTCTTTGACCAACAGGTCATAGTGAAGAATTCTAGACCTGACTGGTATTTTTGTTTACTAACCTATAGTTGTGGTAGTTTGAATGTAATTGGCTCCCATAATCTTATAGGGAATGGCACTATTAGGAGGTATAACTTGATTGAAGTGGGTATGGCCCTATTGGAGGATGTGTGTCATTGTGGGAGCAGGCTTTGAGCTTTCCTATGCTCAGGATACTACCTAGTGTCTCAGTTGACTTCCTTTTGCTTGTAAGATATTGGACTCTCAGCTACTGCTCCAGCACCATGTCTACCTGCACACATCCATGCTCTCAACCATGAAGATAATAGAGTGTGCCAGTTAAATGTTTTCATTTGTAAGAGTTGACATGATCATGGTGCCTCATCACAGAAACAAAAGCCCTAAGACACGTGACTTGTGGGACCCCCTTAGATAAGTTACCTCCTCATTTCAAACTCATTTTTGAAATTATATTTTTGGTAAGTTTATAAAATGGTTTCCTATTTATACATCCTTAGTGTTTGTTGTGTCATTTTATTGTATTTTAATAACTATAGCTTGCCAGAAGATCAGAAAAACACAATAGCTACACTGGCCAGCCTTATGACCAGGCAGCAATGACACACACCTTTAATCCCAGTAGCCACATTAGCTTTCCATAGAAACCAGGTGGTAGTGGTGCATGCCCTTAATCCCAGAACTAGAGAGGATTATAAAAATGGGAGGAGACAGCTCTCAGTCTGAGTCTCTTTCTGAGATTTCCTGGAGTCGGGATCACCATTTTTGAACCAAGTTTGAAGTAATAGCCAGTGACTGGCTGCTTTGCTTTTCTGGTCTTCGGGCTGAACTTCAGTGTCTGTCTCTGAGTTTTTATTTATTTGTGCTTCAAGTGTTAGTTATTCTTTCCCTTCCCCTCATGTGGTATTCCACTCTGTATGCTGTAAATATCATTGGTTAAAAAAGAAGCTGTTTTAATCCCGTGACAGGGTAGAGTAGAGTTAGGCAGGGAAAATTAAACTGAATGCTGGCAGAAAGAAGGCAGAGTCAGTGAGATGCCATGTAATCCTGTCAGAGACAGATGCGGGAACTTTACCTGGTAAGCCACAGCCTCGTGGAAATACACAGATTAATAGAGATGGGCTAGTTTAGGATGTAAGACCTAGCAGATAAGAAGCTAGAGCTAATAGACCAAGCAGTTATTTAATTAATACAGTTTCTGTGTGGTTATTTCAGTTCTGGGCAGCCAGGAACAAACAAGCAGCCTTCTACAACATTCTCCCCTTGTCTGCCTTACCCTCCATATTTAAATTTCCCTCCATTATTCCCTTTACCACTTTTATATACCTGTGTTTTATTATTCCCACTTCCTTACTGCCTTTGCTAATCTTAATATGTCATATCTGGGGAAAAGAGAAAATTTTATTATACTCTTCCTTGTAATATCTTGTTTAGATTTTGTATTCTTGGTTTATTGGTCCTATAAAATGAGGCAGGTCACATTTCTTCTCTTTCTGTTCCTCTGTATGAACCTGTCTTTTATTTTTTATAATTTATGTTTATTTTTTAAGTATGAAGAACATATTGTTGAAAACTTCAGATGTAGAGGTTTGAATCAGGTTTGATAATGAGTAATTTTTAAGTATAGAATGTTTCTTAATATTGTTATACTTGTCCTTAATCACATATTGTTTCAACTCCCCTCTTTAAATTATCTTAACACATTTTTTCTGTTCTACAAATTAGATTTATTTTTTTCTTTCTCAGCTTCTGTAATATTCTACTAGAAACACTCTGAGAATCTAATATTTCTTTATACATTGTATCAGCTACATTAGGGAGGACTTAATGTGTTGGACAATTATTTCCAAAAGATTTGTGCAGGGGGCTTCTTGAC
>NW_004949099.1:16318496-16329926 GCF_000317375.1 Microtus ochrogaster | reverse complement strand
GCTTTCCATCATGAGTTATTTCTTGGGCACGTTTTAATATTTAATTTTCAAGAAGATGGGGCATTTTAGTTATTTTATTATTAAGTAAATTTATAGCATAATTATAATACATCCCCAATCTTATTTAGATCTGTATTATTTGATCTAGAAATTGTGTTTGTTTGTTTTTTGAGGCAGCGTTTCTCTGTGTATCTCTGGCTGTCCTGGAATTTGCTTGGTAGACCAGGGTGGCCTCAAGCTCAGAGATCTGCTTGTCGTTGCCTCCCAGTGCTGGCATTAAAGGTGTGTGCTACCACTGCCTGGCTTGATCTAGCACATTTTATAGTTTGCTCATTTGAATGTGCATTATATACTTTGGTATATAGTCTGCATACATTCACAAAAATTTACATTGTGTTTTTTTTAAAAAGTCTATGAAAATTGATTATGTAAAGATGACCAAATTTTTGTATGCTCCTTTGTGACATTATTGGTTTCAGTTGTTCTAAAATGGAGCGCCTATGTAGTCACTGATTTGCCTCACTTCTGGATTAAAATGGTGCCCTCTACATTTTTGTTTATGATCATACTTAATTTTGGCAAGAATAAAATTTTCACAAGCAAGTTGATGTTTGAATAATGAATCTTAACATCAAATTTTAAAATAACAGTCTCTAAAATTTGTGTTTAGAATGTTGTAGTTGATAAGCCACCTGGATTTTGTTTACTCGGTTTAACTTTTTAAGATAACATTTCTGTTTGTCATGAGTTATTTTCTTTCTGTATAATTAAAGATTAGTGAAAATTCCATGCTAAATTTTATTTCATAGATTAATGAGTTAGTGTGTGATAATGAGGATGCATGATTATGCTGAAATTGGCACAGTAGAATAGACTAGTTTGTGCCACAACAGAGCTTCATTAATTATAAAAAACTAGACATTCTCTTTTCCTAGAGGGACCCTCGGAGGTTCTTGAAATGGTAAATGAATGAGTGAGCTGTCAGTCCAGTATTTCCAAATGGCAGTGGTTTTACATATTAGTAGGATAAATACTTCAATCCAAACTTGTGCTGTGATCTAGGAACCGTTAAGGCATTTAATATGTGAATACTCTAACAAAAAAATAGAACTCACATTCAAACATTTGATGAGATTCAAAAGATGGTGATTTATGAATGAACCAAATTGGACACTTTTCCAGTATCAGACTTTAAATGCCAGACTAAGAAATTGTTTGGCTAGTAAATATTCCTGCTACCTGAGACCATGTTGATGTCCATGAGCAGGGTGACTGCAGGAGATCATGTTGATGGTTGATATCTGTGATTCATGCTGCCTCTGAAGACTGTGTTGATGTCTGTATTCCATGCTTCTGCCTGAGAACTTGTGGATGTCTAAAGTTCATGCTGCTGCTGGAAACCATGTGGAGGTCCATGATCTGTGATGCTGATGACTGTTATATATAATCAGGAAAGCTTCTTTTACAGTGGTAATAATGATTGCTGACTCAATATTGGTAATGAGAGATACTAAAGGTTTCTGTGACAGCCCCTCCCCACAAGAAGAAACCGTTAAGACAGAATACAATTTAAGAGAGTCCTTAAAAATTGGGACAAAGATGCTGAAATGTAGCTCTTCACAGGTGATGGCTATGTGGGGCAAGGATTCAGTTACCTTTAAGGGGCTGGCCACGGGGAGTTTGACCATGCTCCAATGATATACAGGTAATACAAATTAGACTTGTGCATTTTTTTCCTTTGGGAGGGAGGATCCAAGGATAAAAGGGTGGACCTAGGAGGAATGGGAGAAAATGTGGTCAGAGTACATGTATAAAATTCCCAGATAATTCAATAGGAATGTTATGTTGGGAGGACTGGAAGTAAAGAGAATCAACATAAAAACACGTGGGTGCGCTGGGCGGTGGTGGCGCACGTCTTTAATCCCAGCACTCGGGAGGCAGAGGCAGGCGGATCTCTGTGAGTTCAAGACCAGCCTGGTCTACGAGAGCTAGTTCCAGGACAGGCTCCAAAACCACAGAGAAACCCTGTCTCGAAAAACCAAAAAAAAAAAAAAAAAAAAAAAAACACGGGTGCGAACAAACACACACACACACACACACACACACACACACACACACACACACCAAGTTGGATCTAATCTAACCTGGACATCCAGAGGCCTAACTATTGTTACTGTATGTAGATGTGGAAGGTTCTTGAAACACAACCCAAGTGGATTTTGTGAATATACATGTATATGTACCGATATGAAGTTATGGAAAATTATTATCATAAATAATATGAATTGCTTTTTAAAAATATGATATACTCACATGTGAATTATTTAAATAATAGGTTAATTTGGTTTGGTCACTTGTAACAGAAAAGAAAAACATGTTTCATCTCCTCATATCCATGAACAAATGTAAGGAAATAGTATAGTTGTCCTGTGGGTCAGAACTGATTTTAAATATATCTGTATATTTAGTTTGTGTCTTTTGTAAAGTCTTATTTGGGAATATTAAATCTAGTTTTATATTCCAGGACTAGTTATATACTGAAGGAAAATCAAGCCTGTCAGAATGTTACAAAACTCTTCTCAGCCTTTCCATCCTGAAGTCTCCTGGTCCTTGACAGTCAAGAGTTAGAAGTAAGAAGCATATAAAATTTTAATACATATAAATACATGTAATACATATAAAATTTTAATCAAACCATTCTGAGTAATTTCTGAGAAATATTAATCATCTCCAGAGCTTATGGCCCAGTATTCTTTAAAACAATAAGTCGGTCTAGGTTTTCTCTAAGTTCCAAAGTTAGAAACTAAAGTGATTATGTATTTTTTAATTTTCACAAAATGGTAAAATGAAAGTTTCATTTTTGCTTTTAACTCAGCTTCTGTAAGATTCTGTTTAATCACTCTAAGGTTTTGAGAGATGTGAATAGTCTCTGTGTGTGTGTGTGTGTGTGTGTGTGTGTGTGTGTGTGTGTGTGTGTGTGTGTAGCATTGCTGACAGATGCTACTGACTCAGTTTTTCATTTCAGACCATTTCCATGCATATCAGCCTAAAGCAAGGTATTCATTGATATTCACAGACAAACTGTGAGGGTTTCATGAAAGAAAGAAATTTAACTTTCAAAGTCACAGGAACACACTAACCATATTCCTAATCTTAAAAGAGTTATTTTAATTTCACATCATAGAATTGATCACCTTCTGTATTTCAGGTTCTTTCACTCTGGAAATAATGACTGACACACTCTATATGTCTGAATAAAAATGAATTAAGCAGATGTTCTTTATAATTCCTTATAAAAGCTCCAGTGCCAGAGTTCATTAGCTTGTGTTTTGTAACCTGGCAGAAGCTTATACTTGAGAATTACACTACTTTACTTTTTATCTTAGGAAAAGTAAAAATCATCAGGAGAAAACAGACTTGTCTTTTAAGTCTCCTAATTAATTTTGATTCCTAATTAGAAGAAAAATCTCAAAATATGTTATTTGATTTTCCTTTCTTGGCTTTTTGAAATTTTTTAATTTAATTTTATGTGTATGGGTATTTTGTGTACATGCATATCTGTGTACCTGTTCATATGCTTGGTGGCCACTGAGGCCAGAAGAAAGCATCAGATTCCCCTGGAACTGGAGTTGCTTACAGTTGTGAGATACCATGTGGGCACTGGGAATAGGACCTGGGTCCTCTGGAAGAAAAGTCAGTACTTTTAGCCACTGGGGCATCTCCCATTAACTTGACTTTATTTTTAAAACACACATATATTGTTTCAAACTCCAAGGCTAAGACATGAAATCATCTTTAATACTTTTCCTATAAAATTCTGGTAGGTAACAGGAATTGGTGGAGGAATAGTTTTACTGTGGGACAATGGTCTTGTATACTATAAAGATTTGTTATGTGTATTGGTTTAATAAAATGCTGATGGCCAGTAGCCAGGCAGGAAGTATAGGTGGGTCAACCAGAGTAGGATAATTCTGGGAAGAGGAGAGGTTCAGTCTGCAATTGTCACGCAGACACAGAGGAAGCAAAATGAGAATGCCTCACTGATAAAAGGTACCAAGCCACATGTCTAAAACAGACAAGAATTGTGGGTCAATTTAAGATATAAGAGTTAGTTGATAAGAAGCCTGAGCTAATAGGCCAACCAGTTTATAATTAATTTAGGCCTCTGTGTATTTTGGGGGGACTGCGGTACTGGGCAGGACAGAAACTTTAATCAACATGGTTTTACTTTAGGATTGAAACCCTCATCTACTAGTATGTAGTCTGCTTAAGTTTGTTTCAGGTGCATAATCTGTGCTTTCCCTCCCATGGCTTCCTCATTTTATATAAAAACATGCAAAGATGGATGCTTTGAGATAAATATAAGGTGTAATTAATATCTTTCTAAAATCACTTTTTCAAATTCTTGGTAACAACTTACTAAATTATTCTATAACATTATGAGTCATTATCTAGGTGGTTTTTTAATAGTATGCAATGTATGTTATCTGTTTAATTTCTTAATATTTGAAATGTATTTAAAATTGACCACTCCCGTGAGTGTAATCACCTATGGAACATGTTTAAATGCAGTGATAAAATATGCAATGTAACATTATTTTAATTAATTTAAATGCGCAGGTTAGTGGTACTGGTGCAAGCATCATGTTTGTTCTTTGTAGAAGTTTTTCATCAAAGCAAAAAGAAATTCTGTATTCCTTTGTATTAGTAATTTTCATTATTGTAATCACCAAAGATCCATTGAAGCAACTAAAGTGAGGAAAGACTTATTTCACGTATGGTTTCATGGGATTCCAGCCATCATAGTGGGCATTGAGAGGCCCAGCAGAGCAGTTCACATCATGGTAGTTTAGGAAGTATGGGGGGGCTTGTGTTTAACCCCACCCGCCACTGCTGTGCAATGGTGTTAGACACATTCAGAGTGAGTCTCTGTTCTCACTCTTCCACTCTTGGAATTTCTTCAGAATTTCATTATCTTTGTTTAAATTAGTAACTGTGAATTTTATTATGTAGATTATATATCTATCAACTGTGACATATATTTGCACTCACATATCCAGAAATGTGCTTTAGTAACCTCTTAGTTGATTCTAAATCTGGTTATGGTGGCAATGGAAGTTAAAGTAGAGAAACTCCCCATATGTTTTCCCCACAACTCAAGGGGGAAATCAATCTACTTTCACACATTATGTGTGTCTATTTTTTGAGAGTCATTGCTGAGGATTAAACAGTTTGAATTGTGAGTTTGAGGTCAGCCTGGTCTACAGAGCAAGTCGCGGGATAGCCAGGGCTAAAAAGAGAAACGTTATCTTAAAAACAAACAAAAATGTTTTATATCACTTCCCAAATCCATATATTGGAATCACCCACCATTCATGTCATGATATTAAAAGAAGAGATTTTTTTAAAGGGTAAGATGGTCATTGTGGTGAAATATCATGATTGAAGGTAATGCATTCATAAGAATGCTTTAGAGCTTTCTCCTTCTGTGTCTCTGTGTCCTTTTGTGTCTGATTCTGATTCTCTCTCCTCTGCTATATGACAAACAAAAAGGTGGAGGCCTCTTCAGATAAAGAATCTGCTTGGGCTTTGATCTTATACTTTCAACTTCTAAAACTATGACAAAAAATTTGCTGTTTAAGCTTCCTAGTCTTAATGCATTTGCTATAACACCTCAAATTGACTAAGACACTCACAAAAGAAGGAACACACAGCCTTTGTACTTTTATGACAATATTTCATGTTGTATAAATTACCAGAGTTTATTCTGGTAATATTATGTCATAGTTCAGAAATCCTTTATCTTTATTTAAATTGTTAATTGTGGATTTTATTATGTAGATTATGTAAATAGCTACTGTGACACACATTTCTCCAAGCCTTTTTTTGCAATGGTTTATGGTTAGGAAATAAATAAAAGGCCTAAGTGCTCCCTCAGGTTTTCATAATGAAGTTTAACAGTGCAGGGTACTCACATGACCTTGATCATATTTCTTAAGCAAAAACAACTGTAAATACATTAAATATTGTTGTATCTTCAGACCTCCAAAGCATACTTATTAGGAGCACTAAGAGTCCTCACTGTAGACTACAGATATTGAAGGAAAAGCATCTGAAAGGCTGTGAAAGCCTAACTATCAAGTTAAGAAAGTTAGTTTGCAGAACCTGCCTTTACTATGATGGTAGGTGCTTATAATTCTAATGCCTTCGCAATTTAAATAAACTACATTTGTTATACTTTATTTCTATAGACCTCGATGAAACTTGATAAAGAAGAAAGCCACACAGAATAAATTCTAACCTCTTGCTAAACTCACAATGAAATGTCCTGAATGGAAGCTTGGCCATATAAATAGCATGAGTTGAACAAAGGTTTAATCTCTAATCTAGTTAAACTGGATAAAGTAGGATTGGTAATGGCTATCTTGAAAATTTGTTGAGGTCTCTTTCTCACTAGAGATGAAGGAGGCCAGTCTTGGTAAGTGATATCATGGTAGACCCTATCTAAAAGATGGTAAATCCTCAGGAAAGTAACTTGACTGTTTTGGTGACTACCATAGTAACAATGAGATGGTATGGGGATCTCACTCTTTCATGCTATGGAATTCCTGGCCGCATTTATATACCACCAAAGAGCCAAATGATGAATTACTGATATAAAGGGAGGTGACACTGATATTTAGGTAGCTATGTTTATCACCCTTCCACTGATATATCCTCATCTGGGTGCATAAGTTTACCAGTTACACTTGTGGTTGTAAGTTTCATTTCTTTAATTGCAGATCTATGTGTTATGCTAGTAGTTGAAGCTATTGGCTGGGTATAAGCAGGAGCTATAGACTTTGATTATCCTTTAATTGTAGCAAAACTACTTAACGCTTCACAATTTTTACCAACACATGCTGGGACAGCTGCCTCAGTTCATCTGGCTCTGGGAAGAATAGACTTGGTACCTGTGAACTGTTGCTGAAGTAGATGTGTTAAGAATACCCTGTGCCCAAACAGCCCAAGTTTAAGTCATTGGAGGAACTCCAACTCGTGAATCAGGGGCCATAACTGTTGGTACCTGGCATGAGAGATGGTGTTTTAGTGCCAGGTGGCATCATCCCACAATTAGCGTCATTATGATTTTACTTCAAAATGTCTGGATATATTTTCTCTGCAGGTACAATCCAGGTATATCTGGTGGGATTACCGGCATGAGTAGAGGTCAATCGAGCATTGGCAGAGGTATATTCCTGGAACTCTTGAACTACCAGCTGTGCTATTGAGCCACTGATGGGATATAACCTTATTGGGTTGAACAGGCTGAGTTTGAAATAAACTTGAAATTCTAGTCATCATATTCTTCAGAATCATGTTGTTGCTGCTCTTCCCCTATGTCATGATTTTTAATCATCATCCCCTGACTCCTGCTTTTAACTTTGACTTCACCTTGTGTTTTCCATAGAAGACATTGCCATCTTTCATCTGTTTTCTAGAACTCCTCACTATTTGCTTGATATCTCTTTTGTATATGTAATTATATTATGTTAAAGTTAAAACCTTCCTTTTTATTTGGACATAAAAGGGGAAATGATGTAGGATTCCCCTCTGTATACTATGAATATGTTTTATCACCACTGGTTAATACAGAAACTCTTTTGGCCAATGGCTTAGTAGAGTAAAGCCATGTGGGAAATCTGAACAGAGATATATATATAGAGAGTAGCCAAAATCAGGGAAATGTCATGTAAATGCTGAAGGAGGAGACGCCATGTAGCTGCCAGAGGAACAGACACCCAAACTTTACTGGTCAGCCACAGCCTCATGATGATACATGGATGACTAAAAATGGGTTGATTCAAGATGTAAGAGCTAGCTAGAAATACCACTGAGTGTTGTAATTAATATAGTTTCTGTGTGATTATTTTGGGTCTGGGTGGCTGGGAAAGGAACAGGCAGTCTCCATTTACACATACCTTTCTACTGCCTTCTGTTAATGATGTAATGTTTACTGTCTTACTGGGAACCTATGTGTAAATGATGGATAGATAAGGTTCATTCCTTTGTAAGGGTTAAAATATCCTTGTGTATGTTCATGTAATGACAGGTTTAGAGATTTCCTTCATTTCCTTGATGGTATGAATAATACTGCTATGGCTATTAGTGCATTAGTATATGCATACATACACACACCACACCACACAATACACAAGTACATCTGTATACACACCACACACATATGTACACACATGCAGAAAAAGAAAAAGAGAGGCATGATAAACTATAAGTTATTTCTAATTAGTCATTTGGTGATTCATCCAGTGAGCTATGAAAAAAGCATTATTTTGTGTTCTCAATGGAAGCAAACACCAGCTGTAGTATTCAGTTTCTACTTTCTCACCAATATTTATTATTTTTATATTTTTAACAAGCTGTTTTCAACACTGGAGAGGTAGTTCCATATCCAGATCTCATATCAGACAGCTGCCAATGACCTGTATCTAGAGTTCCTCTTTAGGCCTCCATGGGCATCACATGCTTGTGGTGTACAGAAGTCATGCAGGCATACACATATACACACAAGTAAAACTGAATGAATAAATCTCTTTTTAAAAGTTGCTGTTGATTGTCAACTTAGTTTGCTGTCTTAGTAATAATTATAGTTATTTCACTTACTTCCTATGTTACAACAAACCACCTGAACAAAGAAACATGAGTTTCTTTTGCCTTAAAGCCTAAGTGTGAGTCAGTTATGGATCTGTGGACATCTTGAAAAGAGTAAAAGGCTGCTGGAAATATGTCTGCAGTCAGGAATTGTAGGAGAATTAAACGCTAGTTCTTACTTTGCTTTATCTTTTTAGGTAGCCTAGGACCACACCCATGGAAAGGTGCTGCCCACATTTAGGGCATGTCTCCTCATCTCAATTAATCTAATATAGAAAATCCTTCACGGGCCTAGCAATTCACCATTGTCATGATTCGAGAGCCTATTGACAATCAATTTAAGCCACCCTGAGTCTACACCTTGTCTACTTGACTCATGCATATCACTCTTAAGCTGTTATTATTCACTTGTTCCCTTAGGCTGTAGGCCATCTCATAATACACTAAATGTTTAGTACAACTTTGAAAGTCACCATAATTGTTAACACTGTATAAACATGGAAAGTCTTCTGACATTCAGGCATCTGTGAGTTCTGAAGTTTCACAGGGAAAGCATTACACACTTCCACATGTATGACAGCAAAAAATACACATTTTCATTCTAAGAGGTAAGAATGAAGGCACAGCAAAAATAGATGAAAAAAAATTAGCCTATTAATTTTTAAAACAGTCTCATTCAATTTATTTGAATATAGAGAGAATAACACTGTAATCTTCTAGAATACAAGAATGGCCTCTTCAGTTGCTAAGAGAGCTGTCATTCACTTCTGAAGCCTTATGCCTTGGGCCCCTACTATCAACAAATCTCTCAGCATTCTAGTTTTCTAACATCACCAAAACAGCCCGTTAAACTCTATTTACAACACTGTAGAGCTTTTCCAACTTTCCAAATCTTCCCAAACCCCTCCCCCTGACAAATCTGTTCCAAATGTTGAAGACCCACATGGTCAGGTTGATCAGGTGTATGGCAGCAACAGCCCCACATTCACATTTTTTGTTTTGTTTTGTTTTAGTAATTTTCCTTGTTGTTATGATAATATGACTGACCAAAGCAACTTAAGAATGTAAAATTTATTTTGCCTTGTGGAGTATGGAGAAGTCCATAACTTTAGGAAAGAAAAGACAGAAGGAGCAAGAGACTGCTGGGCACATTTGTCTACAATCAACAAGCAGAGAGAGAGAGAGAGAGAGAGAGAGAGAGAGAGAGAGAGAGAGGCATGAATGATGCTTCTCAGTTTTGTTCCTTTGTGTCAGTCTAGGTCCCTATCATATTGAATAGTGAGGCTCATATTTATGGTATGCCTTAATGCTTCAATTATTATAACCTGTGCAGTTTCATACAGACTTATTAAAATATGTTTCCAAGGTGATTGTTGAACTTGTCAAGCTGACAATGAGCATAAACCATCAGATTAGTATAAAGCATCTTTCCATGTTCATTGCCCAACTATGTTGGTTAGAAAAAATGTCAGTTCAAGTTCTTTGCTGTTTTTCATTTGTGCTTTGAAAGGATAAACACAATATTACTGTGTGTATTATGTCAAATATTTTCTATCATGATATGAGTTATCTTTTACTCTTCAATTTTTTTGGTATAAAAAGTAAGTTTTAATTTTAATGATCAGCTTACCTGATTTGAGGGGTAGTGTATGTAATATTGGTATCAAAACCAAGCAACCATGTTTAATGCAATATAATCAAGATTTTCTCCATGTGTTTTCTAACAATTCTATAGTTTAACCATCCCCTTTATTAGATCTTTGATTTCCTTTGAGTTCTTTTTGTATATTGCTTAAGATCACGAGCCAATGTTTGTTTATGTTTATATGTTGATACCCATTTTTCTGTGTTGGTAGTTGAAAAGAATCTTTTCCCACAAGACTTAAGTCTTGGCACCATTGCTGGGAATTATTTGCCTCTGTACAGAAAGCTTAATTCTTAGTTCTCCATTCAGTTTCACTGATCAGTAGTTCTATTTTTAATCCTAAATACCAGACTGTTTTGAATATTGTAACTTTTTAATAAGTTCAGCATCCAAAAGTATTAGCTCTTCAACTGTATTCCTTCTTAAGATGGAATATTGAGAAATCTTTAAGATTACATACAGATTTTTGGATTATTTTCTGTTTAAAACACTTCATTGGAATTCTGATATTGAACCTATATTTTGCACTAAATTCTACTGTCATTGTAACAGTGTCATCTTTAGTCATCAATAACCAATACCATTCCATCATTTTGTTTATGTTGTCTATAAGTTCAGCAATGTCTTGTGGTTGACTATTTCAAGTACAGGACTTCAGTGATTAAATATATTCTTGAATATTTTTTCCTCTGTTTGATGCTCTTGTAAAATTTTTATTTCTTTTAAAAGATAATTTATTCTTTGAAAATGTCATGTATTTATCTAATGTATTTTGATAATATCCATCAACCATCCCATATTCCATGTGTTCTTTTTATTGCTAATAAGCTCCAAGTTCAATTAGACATACCTATATGCATATGGGTATGGAGCCATGAACTGGAACATAGTCAACTTTCTTTCTTTTCCCCCAACAAAAATAACTCTTTCCCCCTTAACAGCTATAAACTGCCTGTAATTCATAAGCCAATCAAGGGGTCTTCACTAGCCCTCAGCCATCCTTGCTAGAACTATGACTGGCTTTATCTTGTGCATATAACCACAACTGCTATAAGTTGATGCGTGCAATAGTCATGTTGAGTTTTCAAAAGTAAGCATTTTACAGCTCTCCTCTCCATATACTATTTCTTTTTTTT
>NW_004949099.1:16279431-16317536 GCF_000317375.1 Microtus ochrogaster | reverse complement strand
AATGGATGAGTGTACCCCTTTCTCCACACCCTCTCCAGCAAAGGCTATCATTGGTGTTTTTCATTTTAGCCATTCTGACAGGTGTGAGATGGTATACTATTTCTTAAATACTGTCTATCCCTATGTCCACAATGTTCCCAGAAATTTAGGTAGACAGAAGCTGATATAATTTATCCATCTATAGCTGAGAACTCATGATTATGCGTCGTCAGATCTTTGACCATTTAGGAGTCTTTGCAAAAACCACTACCCACTGCACAAAGAAAATTTTCTCAGAAGAGTTGAAAGTAGCACAGATCTAGGGTCATAAACATAAATATTAGAAGGCAGTTTCATAGCATGACCATTTAATAGAATAGTAGCAGTCAGCTCTCCCCTAGGACCTATGATCTCCACAGTCACAGACTTTAGCCCAGGCATGAAATCCCTCCTGTGAGGACACCTCATATCCTATCAGAATGCAGTTAGTTACTCCTATAACCACCATGAGACTGTTGGATCAGTGGGTATATCTTGCCTTAAAGGTCAGCACTGCAGTGTGTTAGGTTATAATTGGTGTATAATATGAAATTATTTCTATGTGAATTATATGGCTTTTTATTTTGTCAAAAATTCTCCTTCTTTCTCTCTTTTGTCATTCTATATTATTGAGAAATCACTGATATAGTCTTTAAAAGGACTTTCTGTTTTCTTCCAAGAGGTCTATTTAAAGTAGTAATATTTACCATCTCCTATTTCCTCTTATATCGATTCATTTCTCTTTGGTGATATGAATGGAGAGCAGTGATAAACAGCATTCAGCACTCAGAGAACCTTTCTAATCTCAACACATCATTTCCAGCACTCTCAGTTAGAAATCAAAAGCATTCTAAGAAAACAATACTTCGCTGAAGTGTGATACTTTAAGCCTTCAAGTAAGAGAGATTTAAGCAAGAACACCAATCAGTATGAAGTGCAAGCTGAAGTTGGTTCACCAATTGGCTCTCTTGAGTTGAGATTTTGGCATATAGACTTTTTATTTGAGCAACAAAATGCACCTAATTGTGTAATTTGCATATCTTTACTAATGCATGAGAAAAACAACAGTAAATAGAGAATGTTCTACTCCTTGAAATGAAGGATAGTAGTGGCTCCTTTAGGCACTCTTTCCTAGGGGGCTGCATAGTTTTTATTACATTAATAAAATTGTTAAAAGATAAGAAATTGGGTTAGCTTAATAATAAATAATGTAAGAGAGAGGACTTAGAAGTATTTATGCCTTATTAATTATGTGTATATGTATTATAAAGATGTGAATTTCTTAAATTAAGTACCAAATTATTTTTAGTACTTTGATCCTTAAATCTGAAATATATAATATACATATTATATATATTGCTTTCTCTTTAGTTAGACAAACGAAATTTCTGCATGGAAAGGATAAAATTCTGTTACTTTTGCTATCTTTAAGATATGATGAAAAATGCTTTCTATAACTTTTTTCTTGAAGAATCTCAAGAGACTCATTTAGGGTTACTGAAGACAACCCAGTAGGTATAATGCTTACTTCAAAAGTATGTCAGCCTGAGTGCATATTCCACAACCTACATGTAGACAAACATGGTAGCAGTGTATGTCTGTTATCCCAGTGTTATTATGACAAAATGGAAAACAGAGACGGGATTCACAGAATCTCAGGCACCATCTGGTTAGGCATGTTCAGCAGCTGACAAGGAACCTGTCTCAGGCATGGTAGAACATGAGGATTAGTATCAGAGACTGTTCTCTGCCCTCCACATATATGCCTTGGCATGTACATGCTTTTGAGTACCTACTGTGCTGGTCTGAAAGACAATGGCCACCAAATGGAGTGGCAATATTAGGAGGTGTGGCTTTGCTCGAGTAGGTGTAGTCTTGTTAGAGGAAGTGTGTCACTGTGGGGAGAGGCTTTGAGGTCTCTTTTGCTCAAACTTCTTTCAGTGTGACTTTCAGTAGACTTCCTGTTGCTTGCGAGATGTAAGACTCTCAGCTATTCCTCCAGCACCACATCTGACTGCATTTTGCCTTGCTTCGCATCATAGTGATAATAGACTGAACCTCTGAAACTGTTAGTGAGCCACCCCAGTTAATTTTTTTTCTTTATAAGTGTTGCTGTGGTCATGGTGTCTCTTTATAGCAGCAAAACCCCTAAGACACCCATCCAGACCCACCCACAAAAGATGGGAAGAATCTCATTTAAACACACTGAGTCATACAAATTATTATCTAAATAAATACCACATTTGTCCTTGTTACCAGTCATAGGCATGCATGTGTTTAAGACGGTGGTTTCTGCACTTTTCTATGATGAAGCACAATATTCAAGACTATCTGGGTGCCTTCACAGTAGCCATTTCAACATTCATAGCTGAGAAAAACATTTTGTCCTTAAAAATTACATTGCTTAGCCCTTGTTGTACATCTGACTGACTGTAGAGCTAGGTTTCAGTTAATGAATAGAATTTACTGAATGGAACTCGCAAGAAGGATGTTTATAAAGAGAGAACAAATTCAGAAAGTAGGAGGTTTGTCTATGGGGTCTGTCTTGCTACCAGTGTTCGTTAACATGGTGAGGAGAACTCTGCCCACAGGAGTAGAACATGTCAAGTCCACATTCCTTTGATGTATAAGTGCACATTTTAGCTTCCATATCTGTACTACACACATTGCAGAAAAATAAAGCCAAGTCTACTAAGTCATTCTTTGGGGAATATCCTGGCACTCTTTAAATGACATTTGGAATCCTATATTTCTAATTTTATTTTGTAAATAAATAATACAAGTCTTTTCATTTTTCTGAATTCACCATGGAATATGTGCTATTAAGAAAATGCTCTGCATATGAAAAGCTCATAGCCAACATCATGTTTAATCATGAAAGACTAATGGTTTTTCTCATTATTCTAAAATCACAAAGATACTGATTTTGCCATTTCTATTGCACATATTGCTGGAAATTATCCTAAGATTATTTAAGTAATAACAAATACTATGAGACTACAGATCAGAATAAGAAAACTATTCTCTGTTCATCAATGATTAAATATGTAGAGACCAGAGCAATATGCATAGACACTAATATTGCTTATTATATTCACATAATTCTTAATATATTTATATCTTTCTCTTCATCTAACATGTACCCATATTAGGTCTCTTTATCTAACATGTATCTATGAAGGAATATCATTAATTAACATATAAACTTTTTAAATTGTAGTTTGTTGTCATATAGGCAATTTAAATTGGAATCTATTTTCTGTCACTCTCAAAAGACAATATTTTTCTTTTGACAACTCGGTGTTGTTTGACAGCTCAAAATGATGGTTATTTATTGAAGATGAATTGTTTAAAACATGAAGTGGTGCTGATCAGAAATATTTTAGCACAGACTGAATCTACATGTGTTTGTCTACATTCTTTGATAATTAAGAACATTTTTCTGAATAAATAAAGCAATAAGTCTAATCAGAACAAGCTGACTATCTATATTAGTAGAATCAGGAACCTCTGGATTCAACTGAAAGACCCTGATTCAGTGGCTAGTATGCAGAATAATGGTAGGATGACTCCCCATGTTGACCTGGGGCATGCATACCCAAACATGTGCAACAGGCCCCAAATGCACATCCATGAGAAAAACAATAAGATTAAATCATGCTGCAAGATATTTCTCTGCAGGTAGGCAGTGATGGTACATGCCTCTAATCCCAGCACTTAAGAGGCAGAGGCAGGGGAATCTCTGTGAGTTCAAGCCCAGCCTGGTCTACAAGAGCTAATTCCAGGACAGGCTCCAAAGCAACACATAAAAACCTGTCTCAAAAACCAAAAAAAAAAAAAAAAGATATTTCACTGAAAAGTCATTTCTATTTTAAGTGTCTCTGTTTTCATAGGATCCACCTGGCATGTTAACCCATCTAGAGACAGATATCTGCCCCCACTTTAAACGATACCATACTTTTGTGTTGTCATTCCTGCTCTACAGAATAAAAAAGTACATAAAAATTAAAGTCAAAGGAATGCTTTCAGAAATTGGAAATTCGCTAAGATAACTTACAAGAAAGTAAAGTAATTTAATCCTCACAGGTTGTAAGAAATTAACATGAGCCGGGTGGTGGTGGTGCACGTCTTTAAACCGAGCACTCAGGAGGCAGAGACAGGCAGATCTCTGGGAGTTAGAGGCCAGCCTGGTCTACAAGAGCTAGTTCCGGGACCGACACCAAAGCTACAGAGAAACCCTGTCTCAAACCCCCCCAAAAAGAAATTAACATGAGAGATGGATAATAAATTTTCATATTTTATTGTCTTGTCTTTTTGCAGTACCATAGAGCAGACAGTACTTTGCACATGGTATCCAAACATTCTACCAATGTATCACCAAGCCTGGGTGGTACATTTTTACATACAAAGCACAGTTTGTGGGCCTGTTGTCTTGTTATATTGACCATCTAAAATGAGTTCCTCTCAATGGTGATTTGGTCATAGTTTAATGAAAGCAAATGAAACATGACTTAAGGCAGTAGGAATCCTAAATTTCAGGAAATGTTCTATATTATGTAAGTGAACACAAGCTTGCCAAGGAGTAACGTGACTGGCTGTTAGAAGTCAACCCTCACTCTGGGCTTTGCCATTCTCAAAATTGGGAAACCAAAGACCTCACCATGGAGTTCCTTATTGTCCTACAGATCATAACCAATTATTCAATATTACTAACGGTAATAATCCTCTTTCTAATGAGCAGTCCCCTTTCAAAGATCAGCCTTTTTAATTTACTTGTCCAAATTTTATTTACTTATGTCCAAAGGCATCCTACAATAGAAATACAGTTATTATAAAATTAAAATATCAGAGACAAAAATAGTACACTTGGTGAAAGTCTTTGATCATTTATTCATTCATTTAAGCATCCACTTTATTGTTCAGTGGGCAACGCCAGGCACTGAAAGGAGTTTTAATGAGAATAGTGTATTTTTCAACTTTGTGGAGCTTAATAATTCTACAGAGCAATTAAAAGTGTTACAAAATGGGATATGACCTACAAAGAGTTGCAGACAGTGATGTTTTTAACAAAGAAACCCCTGCAATTGGACAGGTACTATTTTCTGAAAAGTGATATTTAAGATGAGACCCAAGAATAGGGGAACATTTTCTCTATGAAATAGAGGAGGAGGGCCCAGGATCTGAAGTGGGGAATAAAAGGACCCCCAGGTGGAGGGAGCCTGCTGAGCAGAGGTGACATCAGGTTGCTTTAAGAGAAGCACCCACAGAGCTGATTCTCTGACATCCAGAGGCTGAGTTCCAGGCTTGAGATTTTCTTCCATTCTGATTAAGAAACTGGTGAAAAAATATTACTCTTCGAAGAAGCAAATGAGAGTTTGCATTTAAGAAGTGAAGTCTGCTTATTCTTTGGGGACTATATTGTAGGAGTAAGGTTAGAAGCCATCAGGAGGCCATGACAGCTGCAAGATAAAAGATGATGAGACTGTGGCTGAATGACATGGGGTAAATGCCGTGAAGATGGAGCTGGGACAGTTTGGAGGCACAATTGACATGAGTCGTAGGTATAAATAGATGCACAACGCACTGTTGTCTGCAGCCCCACAACTGTGTTTGTTTCCAAGCTGTTCTGCCTGCTTCCTTTCCTCATTTCCTTGAAATACAGTGTTGGCATCACATGGCCTTGCCTTTGTATTGCAACAGTAACTTCTAGAGGGATTATCAGAAAACCCTGTTTCTGGAGAGCAGTGGTTCTCAACCTTCCTAATGCTATGACCCTTTAATACAGTCCCTCATGTTGTGGTGACCCCCAAACATAAAATTATTCTGTTACTACTTCATAACTGTACTTTTGCTACTTTTATGAATCATAATGTAAATATCTGATATGTGACTCAATGAAAGGGTCACAAGCCACAGCCTAAGAACCATTGCTGTAGAATCTGCTCTCCATTTGAAGAAGCCTGACTCCTGAATTCTTTCCTTTCTGCAATATCTCAGCATTGGTATGTTAGGGTGTGGCAAGAACTGAACAGGCATATTGGCCTGTCTCTGAGAGATGGTCTAGGTACTTCAAATGCTGCCATGCTATCTTGGTCACACAATACAGAGCTTTGCTACTTGATATTCAGTGACTATTGCTCGATATTGACTTTTGCTTAAAGTAAGAATAAGAATGTTTGTGACATATAGTTATCCTCTTGGCTAAGGGAAGTAGACAAAATTGCTGGGGAGAAAATTGGGATCTTGGGGGTGGGGTGGGATGGGGGTAAGGGGAGATGGGGAGAGAAAAGGGAGAAGGGGAGGATTGGGGGAACTTGGGGAAAAAGGATGATTGGGATAAAGGAAGGTTGGATAGGGGAGCACGGAAGCACAATTTTTAGTTAAGGAAGCCACCTTAGGGTTGGCAAGAGACTTGAACCTAGAGTGGCTCCCAGGAGCCCAAGGCAATGTCCCCAGTTAGTTCCTTGGGCAGCTGAGGATAGGGAACCTGAAATGACCCTATCCTATAGCAATACTGACGAATATCTTACATATCACCATAGAACCTTCATCTGGTGATGGATGGAGATAGAAACAGAGACCCACATTGGAGCACTGGACTGAGCTCCCAAGGTCCCAATGAGGAGCAGAAGGAGGGAGAACATGAGCAAAGAAGTCGGGACCACGAGGGGTGCACCCACCAACTGAGACAGTGGGGCTGATCTATTGGGAGCTCACCAAGGCCAGCTGGACTGTGACTGAAAAAGCATGGGATAAAACCGGACTCTGAACATGGCGAACAATGAGGGCTGATGATAAACCAAGGACAGTGGCACGGGGTTTTGATCCTAGTAATGTGCTGGCTTTGTGGGAGCCTAGCCAGTTTGGATGTTCACCTTCCTAGATATGGACGGAGTGGGGAGGACCTTGGACTTTCCGCAGGGCAGGGAACCCTGATTGCCCATTGGACTGGAGAGGGAGGGGGAGAGGAGTAGGGGGAGGGGGAGAGGGGTGGGAGAAGGGGGAGAGAAATGGGAGGCTGGGAGGAGGCGGAAACTTGTTTTTTTCCTTTTCTCAATAAAAAAAAGAATGTTTGTGACCTAGAGGCAGATGCTGTACTTTGGAAGATCTTAGGAATTTTTAACCCAACAGCATTATAGAAAGCTGAGTTTAGGAAAGGGACCACTATGTATTTGACTGGTATTCTCCATGGCTCATTTACTTTTTAAATCTTTTCAGTCATGGGCACTGTTTAAAAGTCTCACAGTGCAAGTAGTACTGACTATATCAGTACTTAATGTCCTAGTGTAGTTTCCCTTGTACTTGTTAATTCTGTGACTACCAATGAGACTATTTTATCTGTGTATGTAAAACCATGTGTGTCTGTGTGCGTGTGTGTGTGTGTGTGCGCGCGTGTGTGCGCGCACTCGCAAGCGTGTGAGTGTGTGTATGTAATGAATAAGCCAGGGGATGTTCATCTTGATATTTGAGAGAGGGTGAGAAAGGGGTCTCTTACTGGCACTGGGGCTCGACTGGTTGACCCATCCTCCCCAGTTCTGGAATTAAAAATTCATGTCACCTTTTAAATAGACACTGGGAACGGATTCAAGTAGTTCTTGTGTAGCAATTATTTTGGCAGCTGAGCTGTCTTCCCAACCCAGTACTATACCTTTTAAATAGGGGGTAGGGGAGAGTTTCCTTCATATCTTCCCATGGGATTTTCACTGTTTATTGTGTTTTTTTCCCTTCCACTCAAGTGTTTTCTAGGTCTCCATCCTACATCAAACTAGCCACCTTTACATTTTCATTCTCCTCCATCAATTGCCTGTGCATCTGTTGCCTATTGACTAACACCTCCTGCCACTCCCCGTGGTTAATTTCTGCATGGAGACTTTGTTCCATCTCTAGAAGGTCAAAACCCCTGCTTTTGTGGATCCTTGTAAGGATTTCACATCTTAACTGTCTCAGTGTGATACAGTTCTCAACATATGCATGTAATTTTGTGGCTCAGTGATCCAGAAATAAGGATAATAGAGAATATCAAATTGTCAATTGATGTAAAATTCACATTTTCACCTAGGTTAATGCTTGTGGTAGAAACTTCTGTCTGCTTAACAGTTTCATACTGGCCTCTTTAAATAATATAGGCCCCCAAACATATGACTCCTCCACTAAAAACTCTATTTGCTAGGCTCTTGAAAACAGACACATACATGTACATTCTGCTAAGAAGAAGAAATCAGGGGAATTTCTAGGTCATGATATTCAAGGACAGTAGAAAGACTGGTTCTTCATTACTTAGTGAAAAGTAATCACAGCATTGAAAACTGGAGTTAATTTTTTCAGACTGTGACAAGGAAGCCATCAATTGAGGATTACAGTACACAAAGACCAGAACTAATCTGATTCACAACTGAGAAGCAAGTGTATGTTACTACAATCTAGATACCTCATGGATTCAGTTATTTTGTTTGGGATAGAATAGCCAACTTGAATCCCTATACTCTATCTCAGTGTTGCTTTGAGTTATTTCTGCAGGAGGCACCTACTTTTCGTTGGGTTGTGATAGTTTTTTTTCATAGTAATCCAGAGAGATTGATCATTCCCAGTCTGCTTTTATATGTGATCATTCAAAAACATCTAGCTAGTAGCAGGAGAGCTTGTATTTATGTTTGTTTGTTTGGAGTATAAGGTACTGTGTGACCCAGACTGGACTCAAAACTTGTGATCTAACATCAGATGATCTTAAACTACTGATCCCCCTGCCTCTGTCTCTCAAATGATGAGATGTGGCACCTGGTTTTATTAACATATTGGGCTAGAGTTAAAACTCATAGCCTCTTGCATCATAAGCTAGTGCTCGACCAGCTGAGCTATATACTCAATCAATTCATCCTCCTTTATCAATTTACACTGAATGATTACATAACCTAAGAGGGTTAGCATTCTTTCTAAAAATGAATTCTGTTACATAAATGAATAAAAGCTCATGTATACTCATTTATCCAATATTCAAACTCATGACTATTATAATCCACTAATATTATTGTTTCAAAATACACAGAAGTGTTAAAGACATTCAAGATGTTCATCTCAGCATACATTTTCATAATACCTGTGTGACTCATAAGTGAACTAGATACATGTGTTAATTTTCTGCAGCAACCTAGGTAGTCCCATAAGAGATCTTATTAGCATGTGGCCCATACAAACTACCATTTATATATCTCTCTTAGTGAAAAATGAAACATAAATCACTCATGTATCCACGGGAAATCTTGCTTTTCTCTGGGTTCGTAGTTCGGTTACTTATTTTTTCCAGTAAAATGCCAGAAAGTAAAAATTCTAGCTCTGAGGATTGTATAAGCTTTTGATGTCAAATTCATTTACTGGACTCAATATTATTGTAATAATAATAAGGTTTCATATATGATGATAATATATAGGAAACTATGCTTTTGAATGAACTTTTATTTGAAAATATGGGCATGCAACATGGCCTTTGTTTTCTGGCTTTTGCTCTACATTATTGTTCTATGTAGTTTAAGCTGGCTTTCTACCCCGTATTATTTAATTCCTCTGAAAGAAATAAGAAAACTAGGTGTCAGGGTGGTATTGATTAAAGATGAGGAATATCATGATACGCAGGCTACATTGAATATCTTAACCATGTTAAATAAAAGATATAGTAACAAAGTCTTGTGCTAGGAACCTAAACTATGAAGAGCAAAGACCAGGTTTAATTGTCAAATGGAAGTAAAGGGTGTAGAACTAAACCATGTGCTAAAGTAGATTTGTCCCTGAACATCTTGTAGTTAGCCAAGTGTTAAGAGTCAACTAAGTATCTGTCACACATGGCTTTTTAATCACATTAATATATCTACATACATTTACAAGACCTCATCAAGACCTTGATTTATGTTTGTGGAGTGAAACAGAAAAATCAAAGTAGAGTGAACAGGTCTCTGAAAGCTAGCTAGATGGACATTCCTCAAGAAGACACAGGGTGGAAAGCAATTCCTCACAGAGAGAACTGCAGAACTGCCTTAGGATAGACAAGTTAAGCTACAAAACTGCTACAAAAGACCAGTGACCAAAAACTTGTTCCTTGTGCCTGACAAAGGCTAGTGTTAGTATTATAATAGCTTGATTTCTGTTTCTTTGAGTAAAATACCATTACCAAATGCAGTTTGAGGAGGATAAGTTTCCCTTGCCATACAACTTGTAGGCTATCATCAAGGGGATCCAAAGCAGGAGCTCAAGCCAGGAGATAGAAGGAGAGACAACAGAGAAAATCTGCTGACTGGCTTGCTCCCAAGGAATGAGCAGCTACGCTTCTCTTATAGGCCAAACCCACTTGCCCAGATGTGGCAGCACTCACAGTGAGTGTGCCCTTCTATGTCAAATACCAATCAAGAAAATACCCCGAGAGACAGTCCTACAGACCAACCTGATGGAAAAAAATTCTTCAGTTGTGATTCCCTCTTTCTAGGCACATCAAGTTGGCAACCAAGATTAACCATCCATATGCAGCTTTGCAAAAATTCAGCATGCCTGAAGCTATCAGAGTGTCTACCATACAAAGCAGAACCAGTCCCTGCTGAGGAAAGAGGCTTTGAGCCATCCATGCATCCCAAAGGCTTTTCACATGAGTTATATAAAATAATGTTTGTTCACATTTTCTTATTCAAAATAAGTCTCCTGTGTACAGCTTGACTCAAGAAGGCAAGAAAGTGTAGGCTTAACAAGTATCTCAGAGAGATGAAGTGAATGATGAAGCCACAGTTATTAAAAACTCTGACAAGTGTGCAGGAGAATGCAGGAACTTCTAGACAGTGAAGATCAGAGAAGTTCTGTTGTAACTGAGCTAGCAAATTCACTTAAAGAGGCAGCATCCACTTGAATGACAGTGGTTATAATAGTTGGAAGAATGGACTAGAACAGGAAGAGATGGGAAACAGGGAGTATATGTAAAGCCTTATAAGTATTAGAAATGTTTAAAAAATAAAATATATGTTTATGTTGAAGATGTACCTCAGAGGTTGAAAACCTGCATGGCATGCAGAAGGGCCTAGGTTTGATACTTAGAAATACACACACATACACACAGAGTGACACACACCCACACAGAGTGACACACACACACACACACACACACACACACACACATACACACACACACAGGGTGAACGAAAGAGTATAAATCGTTGCTGCCAATTGCTAATAATAAATTGGAACACCAGCAATGTTTTTTCCCTTAGAAAAAGATAATATATTTGGTCTACTATCAATTTTGTTTTGTATTCTGATTTTTTTTAAAAAAAATATTATATTAAAACGTTTGTCTTGGTTCTTGATGGTATATGTGTCCCTTTAAAATTTCTGGTTAAAGCAAGTGTTTCACCTCCTATATCCTGAGCATGAGATTAGTGGCTCTATGTGGTTTAATAAAGAAAAGCTACTTATAGTTAAATCACAAATTTGCAAGAAATGAAGATGTGCTTCTAGAAGTGTGCAAGACTCTATACCTGAAGATCAGATTGGTCCTTTGTGTTATCTAGAAAGAAAAATAAAAAAGTTCCTGTCTGGTAAAATCTGTTTTTCCCCCCTAGGAATGGCAAAGTGCTTTTCTCTTGAGAATTTTATATATAATTCTTTGACTTAAAACTTTACTTAGGAAATGAGTGTGTACATCTTGCATACACTGGAATTCAAATTTTAAATACTTCCAAAGTAATTTGGTTTTGACCTTACTTTGTGAAATCCTGGGCTTCTAATTAATTTCTTTTCTTTTCATTTTAAGCTAATGAACACCTGCTACTTTCTCTTAAGCTTGTCATTAGGCTTCAGATTTACTGCTGATTTTCCAGTGTTAGTCTAAAGTTAATGAGTTAGTAAAGTTCAAAATACATCTCCATATGAGTACCTTACATTTGGACAAGAAAATTTCAGTTTTTATAAATTAATAATTAGAAGTTATATTGTATATACAGTTGAAGTTGGTCTGAAAGAGAAGATATCCTCAAGTTATTTTTTACATTTTTCAATTTTTTTTTCTCTTTTAAATTGAGAGGGAAATTGATTGAAGGTTGTATTAATTTATCTTGCACAACTTTTGTAAGAAAGAATTTGGAAAACTTCTTTGAAGATATATCAGATTGTAGTCCCATGTCAAATGTCAGAAGATTATATTATGGTGTAGGAGGATCTTCTTTCTATACATTTCTTTCACTGGTTAAATAAAGAGACTGCCTTGGCCTTTTGATAGGACAACAGCTTAGATAAGTGGAGTAGACAGAACAGAATCCTGGGAGAAAGGAGGCAGAGGCAGAGAGCCACCTGTCATGAAGCTGCCAGGTCAGACATGCTGAATCTTTCCCAGTAAGCCACGAGCTCTTGGTGACATACAGATTATTAGAAATGGATTGAATCAAGATGTGAGATTTAGCCAATATGAGGCTAGAACTAATGGGCCAGGCAGTGTTTAAATGAATACAGTTTCCATGTAATTATTTCAGGTAAAGCTAGCCAGGTGGTGGGAAGTGGCCCGCCTGCTCTATTACAACAATATTATTCTTAGTTGAATATCCTAGGGTCCATTGCAGTTACTGTTTTTAAAATATTTATGTGTTTATTTTTATTGGTCTGTTTGTCTGTGCTTGCAGAGCAGAAGTGGAAATCAGATTTTCTAGTACTGAGATACAGATACTTGAAGTTACTCTTGACAACTGAGTCATATCTCCAACCCTCAGTGTAGTTATCACTACATTCATATATAAGAATCTGATTTCCAACCAGCTACTTTTGTCATTATTCAGGTCTAGATCAGTTCACTATTTCATTTTTCTAAAAGATAAAGCCAACTTGCTACTTTTCTTACTGAGAATATATGAAAATATTTAAGAAAAGATGAATTTGGAATTCCAAAGGACCAAAGTTTATTAAAGTGCCCAGAGTATAAAATACTAAGTGTGAACCCTATGCAAATATGTATACTATTTTGATAATAATATTGATTACTTGTATCGCAATTCGTAATACCCTATTTGCCTTTTAGTTTATTAAAATTTCTATTCATTTCAGCATACTGTTATTAGAATACTGATGTGGGATTTCCCTTTGTATGCTATGATTACCATTGGTTAATAAAGAAATTGCTTTGGACCTATAGCAAGTCAGAACTTAGCTAGGCAGGGGAAATTAAACTGAATGCTGGGAAGAAAAAAGGCAGAGTCAGTGAGAAATCATGTAGCCCCACCAAAAACAGATGCTGGAACTATACCCAGTAAGCCACAGCCTTGTGGCATTACACAGATTAATAAAAATGCGTAAATTAAGAAGTAAGAGTTAGCCAATAAGAAGCTTGAGCTAGTGGACCAAGCAGTGATTTAATTAATACAGTTTCTGTGTGGTTATTTTGGGGTTGAGCAGCCAGGAACAAACAAGAAGCCTCATGCTACAGGATATTGAACTGTGTTGAACCAAAAAATAGTTAAAAATTGATTTTGAAGATTAAAACTCAAAATAAAATTTAAAAAACTCATAGAATTAAAATAGTCAAGTTGGATAAAAGAAAGCAGAGATATACTTCAATAGATTTTAGAACACTGTGAAGAGTTCTACAGAGCAGAAAACACACTTGTGTAACTTTATCCCCTACACAAAAGCTCAGATTAAAATTACCTTAAATTCAGTTAAATTGGAAAAACAAATAAATTTCTTGCTTCAATAAAATTGGTGGATTATATAATTGATTCACCTTTCCTAGAGAATTACAGAGTTACTTGTCTACTACAGTTTACATCTGGGTCTATACAAAGACTTATCCATGGTTAGAAATACTGAAATCACCTTAAGAACTCTGAGTTTACTAAAATAAGAGATTCAATCTCGAAGTGTTTGAACTAAAGTGTAACTGCATCTATCTCAAAAGAAAATGAAACAAAATACAGAAAATACCACCCTATACATTTTCCTTAATTGTCTGCAATGACTGAAATGATAAGAAAAAAAAAACAGAAAATAATATCCTAAGTAATGATATTTTAATCTCATTAGGAACAATTCTTTGCTTCAGTTTGAAAAACTGAACACTCTGATGCCAGTTTTGAAACACATTACCATCTCTAAAGATATCTCTATGTTTTAAATTTTTTCTAAGACAAAAGAAAAATACCGTTACCACACCTTCACCTCTAGTGGTATTATGTTGCTTCCTTACCTTGGAATATATGAATATTCCAAGCTCCTTTGAAATATTCAGAATTTTGAGCAGTTGATGTTGTTAGAGATATACTTTCCCCATTCCTCTGTGCTTCAAGGGGCACCCTGTTTACGGCTGCCTAAGGTTCAAGGGATCCCATACTCACATAAGAGATTTGACAAAGTGACATTGTAATGAAAATGTTTGTCTCTCCCAGCTCTTACAGACTCCCCAGGGTTTTCTTGAACAGTGCATGACTCTTGGATTTGTCATAGCAAAGTTCACTGATCTGACAGTGTGGGTGTGCTCATTACATTCTGTGTGGTTCTCCTTTTTTATAATGTTACTAATCTAGACTTAAATTGAACTTCTCATGCTGGAATGAATGTGTCCTGCTCCTGAATCCCTTCTGTTCTCGTTGCTATAGGGATCAGCAGAAAGCCAAGGCATCTTCCTTTCAATGGCCAGGCCTATCTGTGCTCCCTGTAAGCAGTGGTTTTCTTTACTTGATACCTTTGAAGGCTCATATAATAAAGAATGTCGTCCCATTTTGAAGCTTCAGCTTTTACTCTCAGAACTTAAAAGCACAATTGCCACCATATTTGTGCTGAATTACAAAGTAATTTCCAGAATTTACAGGTCACAAAATATTATATTCTAAATCACTAAGTTATTATTTTCTTTAAAATGTGTTGTGTATTTGGACAATCGCCATTTTTGTGTTTAAGGCAGTAGCTATCCACAGGGGACAAATGTATACCTCGGGGAATATTTCACAAGGTCTGAGATGCATTTGATTGTCAGGAGAATGAGTACTTCCCCAGGCATGTAGTAGGTTGAAGCCAGGGAGGTTGCTAAACATAGTGTAAGGAATAATGAATTATCTGACTCAGTGTTAACAGGGCTGAGCTTGTGAAGTCCCACTTGAGAACAACTGCAGCTCATGGTTATAAATAACACTACACTGTGAATCTTTTAGCCTACCAAGATCTTACACAAGTTTGAGTAAGGCCAGTTTTCTAATGATCAGTGTAAGGATGGCAAGAGAAAGATGTTTAGATGTCTATGTGATATACTGGTCTGGATGTCAATTAACTACTGAAAGAAATGGTTTCTTCATGAAAATCTTCAAGGGGTTCTAAATATTTCTTTGGTCCATCCTGTTTTTATTATCTACTCACGCAAATATTTCCTTATCTCACTTGTCTTTAACAAAATGAGATATAAGAGAACAAAGAAAATGTCAGTTTCAGACATAACAACTGCTTTCTTGGGGTCAACCCTGGATCCCAAGGACCTGGCATATATGATAATATTGAACACAAAGGATCTATTGAGCTTGCTCATACATTTTCTGTATGCTTTACATTTTGGAAAAATAGGAATATTTCTTCATAGAAAGTTGAGTGCCCATGTTTGGATGACTTAACATTAACATTGGTCCTCCTCATGTCTATGATAAATACAGAGTATAAACAATGCATTATTCCAGGACCATAATCAATAAAGCAAACTTACAATGAGGTGGGGAACTCAGTACCATTCATGACCACAGTGACTCTGATTTCACTGATGTTCCCTCTTTCTGGATTATGTTGCCTCAGGTATTCATGCAGCCAAATGTCATATACATTGTCTTATTTAGGGTGAAAATGATATAATATATATGTGCTTTAGAGCCCTTGCCAGCACATAAAGCAAAGATGAATAGAATCAGTTCATTGAGAAGACCTTCCAGCCTGCCAGGGGGGCAGACACTCACCCATCTGCTATGTTCATAGCAGCATTATTTGCAATAGCCAAAACCTGGAAACAAACTAGGTGCCCCTCAATCGAAGAATGGATAAAGAAGGTGTGGCACATATACACTTTAGAGTTTTACTTAGTGGCAAAAACAATGACATCTTGAATTTTGCATGCAAATGGATGGAAATAGGAAACACTTTACTGAGTGAGATAACCCAGAACCAAAAAGAGGAATATGGTATGAACTCACTCATAAGTGGATTCTAGCTATAAATAAAAGACATTGAGCCTATAATTTGGGATCCTAGAGAAGCTAAATAAGAAGGGGAACCCAAAAAGAAAAAAGAAAAACATATATTTATCCTCCTGGATATTGGAAGTAGATAAGATTTCCAGGCTAAAGTTGGGAGCATGGGGGTGGGGATGGTGTGGGGGGAAGGGGAGATGGGGAGAGAGAAGGGAGAAGGGAGGATTGGGAAGAGCTTGGGGGAATGGGATGGTTGAGATGGAGGAAGGTTGGATATGGGAGCAGGAAAGTAGATATCTTAATGAAGGGAGCCATTTTAGGATTGGCAAGCGACTAGACTCTAGAGGGGTTCCCAGGTGTCCAAGGAGATGTCCCCAACTTGTTCCTTGGCTAGCAGAGGAGAGGGTGCCTGAACTGGCCTTATCCCATAGCCACACTGATGAATATCTTGCATATCACCATAGAACCTTCATCTGGCTATGGATGGAGATGGAGACAGAGACCCACATTGGAGCACTGGACTGAGCTCCCGAGGTCCAAATCAAGAGCAGAAGGAGGGAGAACATGAGCAAGGAAGTCAAGACCGCGAGGGGGGCACCCACCCACTTAGATGGTGGGACTGATCTAATGGGAGCTCACCAAGGCCAGCTGGACTGGGACTGAACGAGCATGTGATCAAACTGGACTCTGAATGTGGGTGAAAATGAGGGCTGACTGAGAAGCCGAGGACAATGGCACTGGGTTTTGATTCTACTGCATGTACTGGCTTTGTGAGAGCCTAGTCTGTTTGGATGCTCACCTTCCTAGACCTGGATGGAGTGGGAGAAGATCTTGGACTTCCCACAGGGCAGTGAACCCTGACTGCTCTTAGGACTGGAGGGGTAGGGGGAGTAGGGGAATTGGGAGGTAAATGGGAAGAGGGGAGGGGGTGGAAATTTTTAATAAATAATAATGATAAAAAGAAAAAGTTCATTGGCCTTAAAGCTCCTGAATGAAATTACATGTCAATATTAAAGGCACATGTGGTACAGTTCTATGTAGAGTAGTATTTTTGTATCTCTAACCCCTATTTCCTTATCTTAAACAACACTTTGATTAGCTTCCAGAAACTGTCACCCTCATTTCTTCTTAGTTTGTATTATATAACTTGGATTAGCCATCTTTAAGCACAACTGGTCAGTGCCAACCTTAGATTTTGCCAAGAAGTATCAATGCCATGGAATATATGTCATTGATTGTGAACTGATAGGTAATTGGATTTATAGCAAGACGTTACTGTATAACATCACCCATTATGTCTTGTAAACTTAACTAAAAATTAAAATACCATGGAGTAAAAGTAGGGCCTAGTGATGGGAGAATACCAACTCTGGCATCATTTGATAGTTAAGATCCCCCCCAGCCCATAAAGCCAGCTAGCTACTCTTACATGTTCTATTGAGTTAAACCAGTAAATCTATCTTTTTTTTTGTTTAAGCCCATTTGATATTGTTTTCTACTACTCATAGCCAAGACTACTGAGAAACGTTGTAAAGAAAAAAGTTCTAGAAATGTAAAGTAGGTGACAGAGAAGAAAGTTTGTGCATGTTTGAAAATGCTTTGACTAGTCTTCTTTTGTTCTTTTTATTGGTCACTGATTTTTTTCTCACATAATATACCCCGATTGCAATTTTCCCTTCTTCTACTCCTCCCAATTTCTTCCTCCCTCCCCTACCAGCCAGATTCATCCCCTTTTCATCCCTCAATAGAAAAGTACATATTCTTTTTATTCTTCTTTTAATATGTAAACTTAATTTTAAAAAGATATTTCAGTCAATTTAGCCAATTATTTCCAATCTGACATTTTTATTTTCTTCTTATGAATGTGTTAAATTTTGGAAGACTAACTCTGGTTTCATGGGGAGCTGATTTTCTTTGTTCTTATTATCACAGAATACCATTCCAATGAAGGAAAGTGTCAGGGACCAGCCTTGACAAAAATACCTCTTGCCAGGGTAGAGGCATAGTAAAGAATAAGAAGACACAAATGAAAATAATAAAATGGAGAACCATATAAAATAGTACCAGGAGGGAGTTCCAGTGAGTATTAGAATAGAATTCATCCATGTTTAATTTTTTTATTGTTTAAAATACCCCTGATCACAAAACATAGGAATAAGACAAAAGCCGCATTAACATGATACAAGGAAATGAACAGACCAATTGAAGGGCACGGGCTATATCCGTAGTTAAACATTCTGTTGCTAGAACAAAACAAGTCAAACTCACCCTAGACCAAAAAATTCTGTAGGCAAACCACTGCCTGTGTGGAATCTATTGTTATCTCCTTGAGGTAACTGGAACATAGTTGTATTCTTTTGTTTGAGGTAGAAACATATCTACTTCTCTATTCTTGAAATACACCTGTTTACAATCACCTTAAGAGAGCAGAACTCTCTGATCTAAACCTAGGTGGGACCTTTGTTTAAGGTAGAAACCCAATAACCTTGAAGGAATGAAGGTAAGTTCTGGCTCTCTGACCCTTGGTCAACATGGCAACAGGCTCACATTTTTGGACCTCCACAGGAAAAAACATTTTCTTTTCCTGCTTTCCATGGTGGAGTGCAGATGACTGATGCCAAGCATCGACCAGTCAATCTTGTTGACTCAACAAGAGTTATCACCTGCCATTAAATCTTTTCAGCTCCTGAGGCTAACTTGCAGAACGTGTGTAAAGACCATGCCTGGAAGTGTTGAACAGAGTCAAGATTCTTCATCTTCCTTGTGGGGTAATGATTTGAGAAATAAGAGAAAGATGCAGATGTTTAAATTGTAAACAGTATTTAAAAATAGAGATCATTACATTTCTGATGGGGAGATGCAGAAGCATCTGGATTTATCTGAGCTGGGGTCCCCTATAGTTCTATTGAAAGCTGAAATCAATGTCAATAGAACTTGGGAAATTTGAGCATTAACTATTTGCTAGGATACACTGAGACCTTTAATAGGTTAGTTGTGAGGAAAAACCAAATGGTGGCCAATAAATGAAAGTTTAGAGAAATTTTCTCTTGAATGCAGATGCCCTATTATCTTTAAGCCTAACCATAAAAGTTGACTGCATATTATAATCAATTGGGATGTATTTTTAAGGTATGGACAATTTAAATATGCACTGTGAGGTATGGTCTTCCTCAGTCATATTTAAAAACTCTTCTAAGTTATTTTTAGGTACAGTGGGATTTTATTGCTGCAAGTTGCTACACATGTGGTTTTCATGTATGCAAAACCACCTGACAATGTTAAGATTAGATTGTAATTCATAAGGCTTTTTGTGGAGTCAAGAGTCTGTCTCCATGTGAGAACTGTACTAAGAGAAGCAGGAAAGGAAAACCTCATTTGCATTTCCAGAATGAAAGTGCATAGGGACATTGTTAAGTGTCTATCCTTTTGCTATCCTGAACTGAGATTAGACTCTCTAGTTTTATACGCATTGTAGGACTTGATTTCATTGTACTGTAGGTCTGTGGGGTTGTTAATCCTACGTATAGTAGAACCTTATAAAAGGGTAGGACAAGGGTTGCTTCTGAGGCATATCTCATGGCTTCCTGTTGTGTTCAAATAGATAAGGGTTAAGCAGAGGATTGGGCCTGACCTCCACACCTGCACTCCCCTTCATAACTACCTTTTTTTTCAGCTGGCTCCCATCTTATGTGGCATGCCTCTCCATGCACCTACATCTTAAATTTTTAAGGTCATATTCCATCTAGGTAAGCCTAAACAAGAGTTCTTAGGGGTGACAATGCTTGCGGATAATTCAAGAATATTCTAGTTTTAGGTTTAAAGGTAGAAATGAACTGTTCCCTCTACCTAGTATCTAGTATTCTGCTGATGTTTACAACTTTCCAAAACATCTATTTCTGAAGTGAGAAGGTGGAACTATCTTCAACAAAGACCTCAATTTCCCCCTCACAAATCCTGATGCAAATTCTGTTTTCCTATTTAAAGATTAGGCAACAGAAAGAAACAGCATGCACACGATTTTCTTTTCTTGGCAGTATAATCAACTTCAGGGAATTGGGTTTTTGGGGGGAGTGAACATTCTGTAAGTGTAGATAGAGTAATAAGGAAGAACCTTTTGTGGAACCACCTTAGAAAATAGAAGTTTGCACTAGAGATAAGTGAAATGTATCTCATTGGTCAAATGAAGCTGTTGAATTGAGAGCCCAATAGCAGAGAATCCTTGTGGCAACTGTGATAGGAAAAGATGATTCCACCAATCCAGAGAGATATTTTTCCAGGCAGGTGGAGATAAGCTATCTAAAGAACTTCTAAATCAATTTATTTAATAAGATTTGGAACCAGCAATTTGTTTCCCTCTGTCTTCAAAACACCTGCACAAATTACCCATTTCTCTTGATTGTATTAGAATACTGGAATATCTATTTTCTTATTTTAAAATGTAAATTAACCATGATCATAGGATAATCTGTATTTTGTGAGGAGTTTCCCTACACATGAAGGAGATGCTAACGACTTTGTAAAGCAGGACAATAATGCACTTATAAAAGTCCAAAAAACACCGTTGTTCTCCTCAGACCTCATTTGTTCCCTTCCCTTCCACGCCTCACCGTTCTTAGAGTCTAAATTAACATTAACTTCTGAACAATGTGTGTTCAGCTGTTTCTGGTCTCTATAACAATCTACCCTAAAATATCTGCATGGCTTGCTCCTCCATCTGCCTTCAGCCTTTGCATAAATACCTTTTTTTCTGCAACTAGGTTGAAAGTGGTAAGCCTCCTTCGCAGACTGCCAACCCGTTTGTCATGTTCTATTTTGCTTTCTCATAACACTTCTCCCAGTATACATCAATATTTATATATTATTTTTGTCTCCTCCACTTTTCAAATGTAAGATCCATGGAGCCAGGAGTTTGTATTGTTTTTTCTAATGAGTCTTCAGAAAGTAGAACACAACAATTGGATGAGGGAAAATGTGAATGTATAACTCCCATCCAAACGTCCAAGTTGTTTATAGGAAATCAGTACAAATCAAATTGTTTGTACACAGCTCATAAAGTTCCTTTGGGCAATGGCTAGTAAATTTAGGAGATTAGAAATATACCAATTTCTCCCCAGTGATTCTCACACCTCAGGTTTAATCTCTTTAAAGATTCTTAATTTCTATAAGTCCATTATAAAGCAATATACTTAAACAGGAACACTAAATATGAGGCTATGGTGGCCTGGTTTTATGCAGCACTAATACCTGTGTCTAGCCCTCCTATCTTCCTGCTTCCACTGACTTCAAACTTTCCCAGAGGTCGGAAGAAGTACATGACCTCATCTGGGGTTGGGATGGCCTCAGATATGGACTCTTACTTTGTTAACTTAAACTTAGTCATCATGTCTCTCTTCCAGTGTTTTACATTCACAATTTCTTTCCTAAGTTCATAACTTTTGCTTAGAGTAAAAAAGATGAGCAGTTCAGGGGTGAGGAGAGTGCTCAGTTGATAAAACACTTGCCATACAAGCCTAAGGACTTGAACTTGAATTTCTAGAGTCACATAATGTTGGGTGCAATAGTATACCTCTGAATTCCTAGTGTTCCCATGGTGATATAGAAAGTCGAGAGAACTTCTGGGAGCTTACAGACTACCTAGCCTGGTATATACCATATCAAAAACACAGAGACCGTGTCTCAAACAAGGTGGAAGGTGAGGAATGGCAACTAAGTTTGCGTTTGACCTCGATAGGCATAATGGAGAATGCAGACATGGTCTCATTCACTTGTATGAACTCTCCCACATATGCACAGTTCATAAAACATACGAACAACCCGAGGTTCAATTCTGTCTTTCTTGTTTCACACCTGCATAGATGAACATCTTAGATACATGCTTTCAGACCCATTCTTTATGTCTATGTCATAAGATCATTGTTGCCATTTTTGTTATGTATAAGATGGGGAGGATGTTCCAAATTTCACGGGCATCATTGTTCTCATGGTGAATATAAAATAAGAAGATGCATGGACAGCAGTGAATGTAACTACACAGTTATAGAAAGTTTCTCTCTCTTCTCATTAATTCTATTATTAGCTTTTGTTTTTTAAGGGATTCTCAACTTTTAAATATTCATCTACAACCATCTTTCCTAATCATCTTAGCAAACAACCTTGATTTTCTTACTATAAACTTTTTGCCTAGCCCAGACAGCCTGAGATCTACTGCCACAGAGATAATTAGATGTTTCTCACTTGAAGATTGGCATGCTCACTATAAAACTTAAATTTGACCCTAATGCCTAACATCTGATATCATATAGAACAACATAAACTAATTTTTACTTCATGATAGCCCCTCAGAAACTTAAAAAATAGCTCCCTTGTCTCCCTAAGACTCATCCTGTAGGATTTATCCCACAATAATAATAATTGCTTCACCATGTTTGTATCTCTTTCATTGCAATTATTGCTTTATGAAGATCTGTAAGTGGTACCATGTAATCAGGACACGCAAGTGCTTAATAATATAAGGAATCAGACTCAGTGGGTTGGAATCTGAGCTGTCACTTAGCTGTACACCTGAGACTGACTTTTCTACATGTCCATCTTTGGGTGTAAACTGTATGAGTGATAATAGAAGTTATACTCTGGGGATTGTCCAAATAATACCAAGAATATTTTTTATGTATTTCCAGGAGGGTCAGGCACCTGGTTTGTAAATCATAAGTCAGTGGGTCTCAATCTGTTGGGCCCAGCCTCCAAGGTACAGAACTAAAGCAAAGTTTTCCTCTTGTGTCTGGAAAAAGCACTTTACTGAGAAAGAATGAGATGTGTTTGGCTCCCTGGTTCGTGATTTGCTTCACTCCTGTTCCATTTTTCAATAAGTGAAGAAATAAACAGCATGTTTCCTATGCAACATTAGAAATGCTAAAATCCAATCAGCCAAAAACAAAGAAACAAAAATTAAAAGGAATAGAAAAGCTTTTAAAGGAAATTAAATACAAGTTTTGGTCTAAGAGAACCATATAACCATATTTTAAGATTATATTGTTCAGTAGAATCACACGTATTTGTGAACTCGTGTATTTCTTTACAGCATATGTTTGTTCAGTGTGAACAAAATTCCTGGTACTGTGTTAAATGCAGTTGTTTCCCTTATACCTCACGTTACTGCATTTTCAGTATTAAGACCAACAAAGAATTTAATTCCTGTTTATGTACAGACATTAATCTTGATAAATTTGATGGTTAGGAATTGAGCTGTAGAGGTTCAGAGGTAAGAGGACTTGTTCTAGAAGAATCTGCTACATGGTAACAGATTGGAGCTCATACCCACCTTTTCCAGGGAGCTCAAAGCCCCTATAAGGAACTAGGCACACATGTGTTATATATTCACACATGCAGGATAAACTCTTATTCACATAAAATAAAAATAAATGTAGTAAGAGGCCACTTGTTCCTTTCCGGCTGCTCAGACCCAAAATAACCACACAGAAACTGTATTCATTAAATTGCTGCTGGGCCTATTAGCTCTAGTTTCTTATTGGCTATCTCTTATATCTTAAGTTAACCCATTTCTATTAATCTGTGCATTGCCACATGTCTATGGCTTAAAGGCAAGGTTCAGTCCAGTGTCTGTCTCTGGTGGGAATACATGGGTTCTCCTGACTCTGCCTTTTTTCTCCCAGCATTCTGTTTAGATTTCCCCACTTAGCTCTACTCTGCCCTATCACCAGTCAAGGCAGATTCTTATGCATTAACCAATAAAACAACACATATACAGAAGGACTTCCTACACTGAATGAATAAATCCTTAAACAAATAAACAAATCACTTGAAAATATGATGATGAATAAAATAGGATATGATTTTGTTTTTACTTAGATTATGCAGTTTGAAATTATATAATACCACAATATTAATAAAGTTTACTTATATGTTTTTAAATGAAATAATGATGAACTTCATTTTTAAAAATCCTCAGAATCACAAATTATATATGATGTTAATTTGTGGTAGTTTGTGCTGTGTAAGGTTAGTGCTGTCAGGGAGCACCATTGTAAATTGAGAAGCTAAAAACCCAATTATAGTGGTATATTATTTGTATTTTGATAAATAAATCTTGCCTGAAGACCAGAGATGAAGCTGAAGCCACTAAAGGTAAGGAAATGGTGGCACACATATTTAATCCCAGAATTTGAGAGACAGAATCAGATGGAGCTCTGTGAATTCAAGGCCACCCTGAGCTATACAAGATCAATACAGAAATAAATCCAGACAATGGTGGCCTACATCTTTAATCCCAGTACTAGGGAGTCATATGCTCTTAATCCTAGCACTAGACAGAATATAAAATTAGAGAACAGAGAGAGACTATCTGCTTAGTTTGTGATGGGGAATCTTTACCAACCAATTATTATTTTTTTAATTAAAAATTTCCACCTCCTCCCAGCCTCCCTTTTCCCTTCCCCTCCCCCCACTCTCCATATCCCCTCCCCTCCCCCTCCCTCTCCAGTCCAAAGAGCAGTCAGTGTTCCCTGCCCTGTGGGCAGTCCAAGGTCCTCCCCCCTCCATCCAGGTCTAGGAAGGTGAGCTTACAAATAGGCTAGGCTCCCACAAAGCCAGTACATGCAGAAGGGTCAAAACTCAGTGCCATTGTCCTTGGTTTCTCAGCAGCCCTCATTGTCTACCATATTCAGAGAGTCCGGTTTTATCCCATGCTTTTTCAGTCCCAGTCCAGCTGGCTTTGGTGAGCTCCCAATAGATCAGCCCCACTGTCTCAGTGGGTGGGTGCCCCCTTCGTGGTCTTGACTTCCTTCCTCATGTTCTCCCTCCTTCGGTTCCTCATTTGGAAGGATGGATATGGGAACAGGGAAGTATATATCTTAATTAAGGGAGCCATTTTAGGGTTGGCAAGAGCCTTGACTCTAGAGGGGTTCCCAGGGGTCCAGAGAGATGTCCACAACTAGATCCTTGGGCAGCTAAGAAGAGAGAGCCTGAAATGGCCTGATCCTATAGCCATACTAATGAATATCTTGCATATCACCATAGCACCTTCATCTGGCGATGGATAGAGATAGAGACAGAGACCAAATTGGACCAACCAATTTTTTTTAAGAGGTGGGACCAAGTTAGGATATGGCTTTCTGGAACCTGGAGAAAAAAAAAAGGCGCACAGCCCAGGTGCCCTCTCTCTGTAAGGTTCCCACGCAGCACGGCTGAGCTTGGACTTCTCGTTCCTGTTTCATAAGTTTTCCCCCTTATAATAAATAATAATATAATTGTTTTATCTTTTAGATAGCCTGATTATCTCCCAAATTGAGTTAACTTCTACAAGTTTGCAGTCACCCAGCCTTGGTAGAGTAAAGATTTTTCTAGTGGCTTGATTGCTTTGCTTTTCTGGTTTTTAGGTTGAACTCCAATATCTATCTCTGGGATTTTATTATTCATGCTACACCCAATCAACTTTTTTTAGTTTTCTTAGGGGAATATAGGCCTTGAATTGTGGGAGAAACTGTAAATGCATCATCTTTCTAACACCAGGCTCTTTCAATGCAATAACCTTGCCATTACCACCTAACAGTTCTTAAAATACAGAATAGATGTCAGTGAAAAAAAATTTTCTGCAAAGTATTGATGATACATCAAAGAATGATTGAGAATGAATACTTGGAGTCACTGTAATTGATGGCAAAGAAATATAGCAATAATAGTCAGCCATGTAGCAGCAAGAATTTGCCAACATGTCTTAGAGCAGAAAAATTGACAAGACCAATGGCATTGTACAGAAATACAGTAAACCAAGAAAAATAAATCCACAGGTATATCCTCACATTCACACTAAGCTAGAACACAGAAGGAAGTTAGAGACATGGCTGCAGCTTGTGAACACTAGGTGAAATACTCTGGGGTAGGGCGGCATATTTCTCTGTTTAACTGAGTATGTTGAAGGCAAATATGCAGCTACATAGCTGGAAAAAATGCAGCAGAAGGGATACATAAAGCCATGTAAGATATGAAATAGAAACAACCAACTATGAAATTGTAAAAAATAAAAATAAAAAGACCAAAATTTCTAGCCAGAAATTTCTTTTTTTTTCTTTTTCTTTTTTTGTAAGTGTGAATTTTTTAAATTGAAAACAGATTCTCCTCTCATATTCTCTCATACAATACAACCTGACCACAGGAAATCCTCTCCTTGCAGCTCCCTCCCACCTCCCCTCTCCTCCAGATTCATATCCCTTCATTTACCCCCAGAAAAAAAAGCAGGCATGAGAGACAACAACCATACATTACAAAACTCTATACAGTACGGCAAGGCTAAAGCCCTCATATAGAATCTGAACAAGGCAACTCATTAGGAGGAACAGAGTCCCAAAAGCATACAAAAGAGTCAGAAACATACCCACTACCATTGTGAGGAGTCCCACAAAACACCAAGCTAAACAACCATAACATATATGCAGAGGGTTTGATGCAGACCCATGCAGGTCCTATGTTTGCAGCTTCAATCTCTATGAGCCCATGCAAGCCCTGATTCATTGATTCAGTAGCAAGTGTTTATCTCTTTCTAGCTCTAAAGGGAGGAACCCAATGGAGACCTCCAATTTAGGCCCTCTCTCTCCTCATGTATTAAAATTTCTATTGTTTTGAAGAGACGCCATGACCATGGCAACTCTTATACCAGAAAACATTTAATTAGGGCTGCTTTACAGTTTCAGAGGTTTAGTCCATCATCATCATGGTGAGAAGCATGGCGGCATGCAGGCAGACATGGTACTAAGGAAGGAGCTGAGAGTTCTACATCTTAATCCACAGGTAGCAGAAGGAGACTGTGTCCTGCACAGGGAGAGTTTGAGCATGAGAACTCAAGGCCTGTCCTTCCCAGTGACACATTCCTCCAACAAAACCACACCTCCTAATAGTGCCATGTGCTACGGTCCAAGCAGTCAAACACATGAGTCTATTGAGGCCATTACTATTCAAACCACCACACCCCTTAATGCCTAGCTGTGGATCTCTGCATGTGCACCTACTGGGTGTTAGAGGAAGCCTCTCCAATGACCAGTTGACAATCTATGAGTATAGCAGAAACATTAGGAGTCATTTCACTAATTATTTTTGTTGTTGTTGTTTTGTCAGTTGTGTTTGATTCTACCCTAGGTCTCTGGGCTATCCAAGCTCTTGTTTCTGGTCATCCACATGGCAGTGCAGACCATGTGTTCCCTCTTATGATGTGGGCCTTAAATTAGACTAGGCATAAGTTGACTACTCCCACAAGTTTTGCCCCAGCACATCTTGTAGGCAGGAGAGTTAGTAGGTCAAGGGTATTATATCTGGGTTTCTAGCCATATTTCTCTTTCCATAGCTTGCAGAGTACCTTCCTGTACCAAAAAGACTAGATTTTAGGGGTGAAGGATCCATGCAGGCACCAGTTCAGCCTCTCTCCATTCAATGAGCTATGAGGATGCTATCCTCTGCAGTGGGTCTCACTGTCAGTTTTCACACAATTACCCTCTGTCCTAGCAACAGCCTGGGTTGTTTAGCAATCTCCCACAGAACCCGTTGGTCAACAACTAAACCAATTGCAATGAAGTCCTAACACTGAAATCCTTGCCTGGCTATATAAGACGGCCAGTTTAGACTCTGCATCCTTCATTACTAGGAGTACTCACTAGGGTCACCCTCATAGATTCCAGGAAGTCAGCACTGCACTTGGTTTTCATAGTGTACCCGAATGCTACCCCCAATTCTAGTTGTTTCTCTCTGTACTCTCTCCTTCCATCTCCAACAATCTCATCCCTCCCAATTTCATCATCAGCCCCCATTCCATCTGCAACATCTATTCTATGAGATTTCAAAGAAAGGAAACTCTTCAGTTACAAACTGGAAAGGAGTTAAAGAAACGAAATCCATCCTGAATAGAAAATTTGATTTGGATGATAGAAACGTTGCATGTTTTCTGATAGAGGTCTGAAGTCTAGCCTTCTCTGCCGTAAGTATGATATATGTGCAATAAAGCATAATTGTTAGTTCAAATCTTGTATTATATGAGGCAGAATTTAATGGTTCAGTTTAAACAACATGAAGTCTCTTAGTGGAAAGGGTTCCCCATTCTTGTTTTAATTTTAATTCATTTGAATATATGGATAGAATACAGAAACCAAAGATTTACATGTTAGTTGATAATTAAATAAAGAAATCAAGACAGACCTTCCCACTGTATAAAAGCAGAAAGTTCGTGGGCTCAAGAGACAAATTTGATGGGTGGGTAGGCAGGCTATGACATAAGGACAATTGCTGTACTACCTTAAAATGTTTACATTAGTACCTGCCACAGCTGAGGTAAATACCTGAAAAAGAAGAAGAATCCAATGTATCTTTGTATCGAAAAGAAATATAGCACTAGTTCAAAAATTCATAAAATATTACCAGTCTTATGTCTTAGTAGCTGCCTGAAAGTTAACAAGCAACATAAATATGTATGCATATGAATAAAACTGATTACTAAACAAAAAAAAACAACTGTTTTGGTTGATAAACTGCTAAAATTGGTCATACAAAACAGTTCTTATGCAGCCTAGAATCTTTATAACATTCCACGGTCTCAATGAGATGACAAAAGATGAAGAGAGAACAATTAAAAAGCAGGTAGAAAGAGTTGTGCCCATTTGGAAAATGTTACAGTGTATCTAAAAGTTGAAGTGTGAAAAGAAATTGTTCTATCAATAAAAACACAAAAAAATGGATAAAATGTAATCAGTGTAGCAGAAATATTTTTTATTTGTTTATTTTTGTATATTTGTTCATTTTTATCATACTTGGCTATATTTTTATGCCAGTATATAATATGCTATTTACCAGTCCTCTCAGATTCACTACTCTGCCCTTCACTCTCCTTGCTTCTCCTGCTAGGCTCCTTTCCATACATGATTTTATAAACCTGTATAAAATCTAAGACCCATATATGGAAGAAATATTTGTTTTTATGATATTTATTTAATTTTTTAGGGTGATTACCATCAATCGCATCCATTTTCCAGTAGATGACACAGCTGTGCTTTTTTTTATCGAATGACACAATGTCCATTGTGCATAGACAGTGCATTCTCTCATCTGCTCTTCTGTGATGGCCATCTAATGACAGGTGTTGCTATAATCCAAAAAGGAGTCAGTGGAGATGAGTGGGTGCTTCTTCATTGTTATAGGTGACCAAACCTAGGTTGGCTTCCTCATCAGAACCTGCATGCTACCTTTCATGCAATCTGTCAAAATAATATGAGGACTGAAAGAAAATACCAGCAGGGCAGAGAAGGGGCTTGCCAGTGTTGGTGTCCCTGCTTCCTTGAGCAGGTGGGAATTATTTCCCAAGCTCTTTCTTTCTGCTGAGCCTCACCATTCCCTCTCTCCCCTCTGAGAGAGGTACTTACTTTCAATCTACAGGATTCTTTCTGAAACTCTGCTAAGGATAGCTTCCCCCAGACATAAGAGAAAAAAAAATTGATTAAACTTCTCACGGGGCTATTTGAGTAGTAGGAGAAATCTTTGTCAAAGTCATGTGGTAACAAGTGAATCATTTGGTGTACAATGGTATTCATCATACTTTCTGGCTAAAAAAATATATTTGGAGACCCAGCTATTTGCTCTTAACAACAACAAGAACCCTAGAAAAACAGATGACAGCTATATTTTTCCTATTTCTACTCATTTTGAGGTTGTTAATTTTCCTTCTTTCTCAATTCCACCCAACTAAGGAATGGTTATTTTGAACAATATAAGATCATTGCTGGCAATGATTTTCTAGCTGCTTCAAATCTCAGTAAGGACTTTTTATATTTTTATTATTACTTTATAAGTATTACCAATCAAAGTTCCCACTTCCTCCCCTCCTCCTACTTCCCTCCTGCTCCCCCCACCCTCTCCTCCACCCCCTCCAGTCCTAAGAGAGGGCAAGGCACCCTTCCCTGTGGGAACTCCAAGATCCTTCCCCCTATATCCAGGCTTAGGAAGGTATGCATCCATAGAATAGGATTTCAAAAAGCCAGTACATGCACAGAGACAAATCCCAGTGCCATTATCATTGGCTCCTCAGTCTGCCCCAATTGTCAACCACATTCAGAGGGTCCAGTTTGATCCCATACTCATTCATTCCCAGTCCAGCTGGAGTTGGTGAGCTCCCATTAGGCCAAGCACACTGTCTCAGTGGGTGAACCATCCCCTAGTGGTCCTGACTTCCTTGCTGGTGGGAATGCAAACTTGTGCAACCACTTTGGAAGTCAGTGTGGTGGTTTCTCAGAAAATTGGGAGTCAACCTAACTCAGGATCCAGCAATACCAGGGAATATACCCAAGAGATGCCAATCATACTACAAAAGCATATGTTCAACTATGTTCATAGCAGCATTATTTGTAATAGCCAGAACCTGAAAACAACCTAAATGCCCCTCATCTGAAGAATGGATAAAGAAAGTGTGGCACATCTACACATTAGAGTACTGCTCAGTGGTAAAAAACAAAAAAACAAAAAAAACAAAACAAAAAAAAAAACCAATGACATCTTGAATTTTACATACAAATGGATGGAAGTAGAAAACACTATCCTGAATGAGATAATCCAGACCTAAAAATATGAATATGAACCCTCGTCCTGCAAAGGATGGAGACAGAGACAGAAACCCACATTGGAGCACTGCACTGAACACCCAAGGTCCCTCTGAAGAGTGGAAGGAGGGAGAATATGAGCAAGGAACTCAGTAAGGACTTTTAAAGTTTTGTTTGAGAAATTGTTAGTGAGCAGGTAAAACCTGCTTATTTCCTTGGATTTAGGTTATCCAGAATTTTTCTATATTCTTAGCTGTGGCTGTGGTAGCATACCCCCACCAAAAGCAAATTACAGAATACAGGATTTATTTTACCTTATGTTTCTAGAGCAACAGAGCCCACAGTAGCAGGGCAGAAGAAGGAATCTGGATGATCACATTTCCTTCTAGACACAGGAAAGAGAGAGAGGAGGAGAAAGTGTAGAGGAGAGCACATAGAAAGTGGGATGAATGTAAGTGTCAAAGCCCACCTGGGATAATATTTTCCCCCAGAAAGTGATACCCTCCCAGCAAAGGATTCACAACATCCCTAAGCTGCTGCAACTGGGCAGTTGTATATGAGCTTATGAGGGGCATTTCTCATTCAAACCACCAGAGGGACTGGACCCAGAACCTCATGCACACAAGGCAAAAGTGCTCTATCACTGAGCTCTAGCCGGTCCAGACTTCTTTTCTTTCCCTTTAAAGATCCAAAATTGTTATTGACTCTTTGGAGTTTGCTATTTTAGATTTTTCTAAAAGATAAAGTTGTACAGTTCCAAGCTTGATGTATGTAATGTATCAAGACAGCTTATAGATAGTCTGCCAGTACTCTCTTATATGTCAGAACCAATATGGTAGACATGAAATTTAAAAAAAAACAATTATCTAAAAAAATTATGTTCCTATCATAATACAGTATTACTGGTGTCACTCAATTCTTTTCTTAAAATCTTTGAGCAGGAAAAAAAATCTAAGTTTTAAAACCTAAATGTTACTCTAAAAACCCATAAACACATGCATGTAATGACTTATAGAACATTATTAACTTATTTATTTGAATTTAATAGAAGAGCATTTTTCTTCCAATACTTGTTCGAACTTAAAAGTGACAATAAAATGTGCTAGCAAAAAGAATGACTTCTCTCTCCCCCTCTCAACTACTCATCCTCATTTTCAAACATGAGATACAAGTCATCAATTTCATTGTGACTTAGCAATTTATTTACACAGTTTTACTGCTGTGGACGCAACACAGCTGAGTCTTGAGCTTGATGAAATATTGTTATCCACATAATTCATTTTCTGCTGCTTCAACAAGGTGTTTGGACTTGTGGGGGCTCCCATTTGAGTTTGAAATTGAATTGAAAATTCATGTGAAGGCTGTACAGACGAGGCAAGTCTATCAGAAAAGCGTCCATTAAATTTATTCTCTGGTGTCTGGCAGCAAAATGTGCTCCCGAGGCCTTGAAAATAGCTCTCATTATCATATCGATTGAAGCCAACAAATATAACTCAAATCTAAGGTGAGTGTAAATTTATTCCCAGATATTTCTAGTGAATTTCTAATATGTATTTTATATATAGCTCACATTGAGTTTAATGTAATGTATTAATGCTTATAGTACAGTTTATAATTTCTTTATGGACAGTCCTCACTTATTAAAGCTGCTATTGATTGAGATGAAATTAGCAATACCCCATTAATTTGTAGTTCATCTTTTAGTGCCAGCCATAAAATACAGCAAAGGCCGCATTCATCATAAATTACTTTGTAAGTAGATCCCGTATGCAAGGCAGAAACAGGGTAGTACATATGTTTCTGGATAGATACCAAGTCACAACACAAAAATAATAAACAAAAAGATGATGTTTCTTCCCTAGTAGTTTCTTTTATTTGGAGAATAGGAAGCAATTTACTAATTTATGGGGGAAATACACTTATACTCTGAGATGACCCAATGTCAAGTTCTTTCAGAAGATTTTTAGAAGTGGAAAAATACTTGAACTTTATACATTATATACATAGTATATTTCTTACACTTTAGAAGATATGATTAAATGCTAGAAGAACCAGGAGGAGCTACCTTCCACCCATGTCAGCAACACACACGGGAGAGGAAGGAGAAACAATATTAAATTGGGGTCCAGAGAAATGATAGTGAGATAATCCTATGATGGAAACCAAGAATATATATCCGTGGGGAGGAATGGGCTTTCTCACCCAAGAGTTAATTCCTCACATTCCTCAGCATCAGGCGGGAAACAAATGACTGAGAAGCATTAAGCAGTTTAAGAATTGAAAAAAGAATCAATAACTTAGTTACATACAACACTTAAAGTCATCGACTCCTGAAGTTGGCCTGAGTTGATCCCACCTTTTTTACCCCATTACTGTGGGATCTTGAGCAAGATGTTCCTCCTTATAATGGATATAAAAATAGCTCACTTCATAGTATCAGTAAGTTTGAGAAGTGCTCAAAGCATAGTAAAGATTATTGTATTTGTTACTTTTATTTGGTATCATTATTATTATTATTATAATGAATTACCTAAGTAGAAACAGGAACCCCATTTCCCAGAACTTTATGAATGAAAATCTTACTACAGTTTTTCTTCTATTTTGATATTTATGAGCTTTGACATCAAGCATGTTAATTAACTTGACAAGATCATTAATTGCATAAAAAGGGGAATAAATTCACTTTTCCCCTCCCATTATTAATATGAAAATAATACTGCATATACAAAATGTATGACCTAAATAACCATCAAAAATAATACAACAAAGAGGAAATATAAAACTAAAGAAATTATATACTATTCCAAAGTTTCATTCATAAAAGATTAAGTAATTCTGTCAGTTTATTTGAGGTATCTTAGGTCTGCAAATAGAATCTTCTGACAATGTCTATCGACTGGATCCCTTTGCTTTGCTTCTTAGCATAGATTTTATATGTGCTTATGCATATAAATGTACACATGAATATGAGGTGCACTTATAAGCAAGGATGTAGATATCTGAGAACAATTGTCCATTTTTTCTTTGGTTGCTATACAACTTATTTTTTGACATAGGATCTCCACTTACCTGGACTCAAGTAGGGTTGGTTAGATGGGCAGTCTCTTCATGCTTCTGCTGTTGTGAAGGGACAGCATAATTATGGCAACTCTTAGTAAGAAAACACTTAATTGAGGCTGGTTTACAGTTTCAGAAACTTAGTCTGTTATCATCATGATAGGAAACATGGCGGCATGCAGAAAAACAAGGTGCCTGAGAAGGAGCTGAGTGTTCTAAATCCAGATCAGCAGGTAGCAGGAAGAGAGAAAAGCAATGGGCCTGGCTTGAGCATCAGAGACCTCAAAGCTTTCCCTCAGCTATACACTTCCCCCAACAAAACCATACCTTATTCCAATAAGGTCACAACACGTAATAATATAACTTCCTATGGGCCTATATTGGGGCCCTTTTCATTCAAACCACCACATTTCACTCCCTGCACCCCATAGCCTTATAGTCATGTGAAAATGAAGAAATATATTCAGTCCAACTTCAAAAGTCCCCATAGCACTATTTAAAAATTCAAAGTACAAGTCTCTTCTTAGAATCATGCAATCTCTTAACTGCAATTCCCAGAAAAATGAAAAAGGAGATCACATACTTCAAACATATAATGGCATAGGATGTGCATTACCATTCCAAAAGGTTAGAAAGAGGCCATAGTGAAGAAATACTGGACTGAAAACTGAAAACCAACTGGGCAAACCCCAAACTCTGCATTGCCATGATCTCAAAGTGTTTTTCAGTTCTCCAACTCCTTTCGGTTTTGTTGACTGCAACACACTTCTTTCTCTTGGGCTCATTCTACTACCTATTAGCAGATTTCCTTGACAAGGATTCAATGACTGGCATCTCCAACATCTTCAGGTCTCCATGGTAATCCAGGCTTCACCTTCACAGGTTCCTGCAATGGCCTCTCTGGTCCTTCAAGCAGGAACACCTCTGCCACACACTTGGCTTCAGTGACTTTCAGTAGTCACAGACAAATATTCTATTAACCCCCCCCCTTTTTTTTTTTAAAAAAAAGCCAGAACCACGTTGCTTAAACTGTCAAGGTCTGCTGGTTTCTAGGACTGAAGTATGGCTTCCTCAATATGATCTTCATCAAATTACTGATTTTGACGGCTCCTTCACTGCCTAAGCTTGGATGTTTTGAAATTCAGTGTGTAGACTTGACTGGCCTTGAAATCTTTAATCTCCCTGCCTCTGCCTCCTGAGTTCTAGAAATAAATGTGTATATCACCACACCTGACTCCAAGCTTTTCTTAAATTCCTTTTCACAAGCTGAAAGCATAGCTAGGTGGAATTTAACCCTGAAGTTACAACTCCTTTTATTCTCTTTAGCATCAAGATTTTCTTTTATCTGTTTAACACACAATTCCTTTATACTCCCTAGTGCTCCTTTTCTTTTTGAACTGGACATTTTGTGTTTATCCTTGCTCAGCTTGTTCCTTATCATTATAGATCTGCATAAGCTTGACCACTGATAACCAAGCACCATAGTAATGCAAGGATCTCTGGAAATCTCTGCAAAAACTGTTAATCTATAACTTTTCAATTTAGTCGCAGGCTGATTTTTTGGACAAGGAGAGAAAATATACACATTCTTCACCAAACTATCACAAGATCACCAAGTAATATTATTCTCCCCTGAAACCTCTTGATACAGGTCTCCACAGATCAAATCACCCTCAATACTACTGAGGGCCTGGCTTGAGCATCAGAGTACTACTCTCTTCCATACTCCTACTAGTATGGCCCATTAAATCCTAGTTAAAGGGTCCAACTGCTTTTCTACTTCAAAGTCCCAAAATGTTCCAAATTCCTCCAAAAGCCCAGGCCAGGCCTATCAAAGCATTACCCCAGTCCCTGATGCCAATTTCTGCCCTAGTTAGGATTTCTATTGCTGCGAAGGGACAGCATGACCATGACAACTCTTAATAAGAAAAACATTTAATTGGGGCTGTCTTACAGTTTCAGAGGTTGAGTCCATTATCATCATGGCAGGAAGATCATCATGGTGGAATGAAAAGAGGCATGCAGGCAGACATAGTTCTGGAGAAGGAGCGGAGAGTAATACTACATCTAGATTGGAAGGCAGCAGGAAGAGAGAATAACATTGGGCCAAACTTGAGCATTTGAGAACTCAAAGCCCATGTCCAGTGACACATTTCCTCCAACAAAGCCAAACCTATTCCAGCAAGGTCACATGTGCTAGTAGTTTCACTCCCTATGGGTCTATGGGGGAACATTTTCACTCAACACACCACAGCTAGTAGACCCCAAAGATCTTCCTGGAATTATAAGCATATATCTTGCTTTTTTAACTGAGTCTGGGAATGCTTGTTTACTTTACTTACAGACCTCTCTTTAGCCCAAAACCCAAATTTTTGTAAAAAAAAAAATGATTTTTTTCAGCATTTTGGGGTTATGTGTCAAAGTTAATGGTTTGAATGTCACTATCCAAAACCAAGAGTTGGTAATTAAAAAAAAAAAACATATTTGATGTGGATTTTACTCTGTATGCTATGAATATATTTTATTGTCATTGGTCAATAAAAGCTGCTTTCAGCCAATGGCTTAACAGACTATAGCCAGGTTGGAAGAGATATATAGAGAGAGGGTAGGCAGAGTCAGGGAGAAGCCATGTAACTGTCATAGAATACAGACACTGGATTTCGGACAGGACCTTACCAGTAGGCCACAATCACATGGTGATATACAGATTAATAGAAATGGGTTAATTTAAGATATAAGGGCTATGGTGGCGCACGCCTTTAATCCCAGCACTTGGGAGGCAGAGGCAGGCGGATCTCTGTGAGTTCGAGACCAGCCTGGTCTACAAGAGCTAGTTCCAGGACAGGCTCCAAAACCACAGAGAAACCCTGTCTCAAAAAACCAAAAAAAAAAAAAAAAAAAAAAAAAAAAAAAAAGATATAAGGGCTAGCTAGAAATATGCATAAGCAAATAAGCCAAGCAGTGTTTTAATTAATACAGTTTCTATGTGGTTATTTCAGGTCTGGGTGGCCGGGAATGAATGAGCGGTCTCCGACTATACATATTTATAAGGTTGAAATGCCGTATGTATTAGTCAAATATCAAAAATTTAGTATAAACTAGCTCTAGTCTAGGAGCAAGACGGAAATATAGCAACTTCCATCTTGGTGACATTCAGAAGATTCGAGCATTAGAACAGTGCTTCTCTCTTATGAATCAGAAATGCTGAAGAGTCTATCTAGCTTTCTGCATTACAAAGGAGAAAATCATAGCTATCTCTTTTGGTAAATGTATCTATCTTTTCTATAGGTCTAGTAAAATATTCTGTCCTGGCAAGTTTTTTAAATCAGCTCTAGTCATTTGAGAAGATGGAATCACAACAACAATAACAATAAAATACTCCCACTATGTTGTGTGGAGTGGTGGGCTGCGTTCCGCCTGGCTCCTGCATGGCTAGCTTTATACCCCCAAATAACAACACACAAACTGTATTCTTTTAAACACTGCTTGACCCATTAGCTCTAGCCTTTTACTGGCTAACTCTCAAATCTTGATTAACCCATTTCTATTAATGAGTGTAGCACCATGAGGTGGTGGCTTACTGGGAAGGATCTTAATCTACGTCCATCTTGGAGAGGAGAGCTATAGCATCTGCCTCATGTTCCTTCTTCCCAGCATTCTGTTCTGTCTACTCCACCCACCTATGTTCTGACCTATCAGGCCAAGCAGTTTGTTTATTAATTAACCAATGAAAGCAACGAATAGACAGATGACCCTCCTCCATCACCACTAGGCATATTGGCCTGTGGGAAAGCCTGTGGAGCATTTTCTTTATTAAAATATTGTAGTGGGAAGGGCAATCCCTCTCTTAGGCAGTGTCATTCCTTGGAAAGGAATTCTGGGTGATATTTTTTTAAAAAAGAATGAGCTGATTCAGCATGAAGAGCAAGCCAGTAAGTAGCATTTCTCCATGTTCTTTGCTTTAATTAATTCTTGCCGCCAGGTTCCTGCCCTACTTGGAGTCCTGTACTGGTTTCCCTCAGTAATGAAATGTGACCTGAGAGTTGAAAGAAGAAATATTTTTTTCTTCCCAAGCTACTTTTTGTCATAGTATTTATTACTATAATATAAAAGCTAATTAAGATCAAATCCCACAATATCCAGTTAAGCACATAAGGTCTTGAATCCTTGTCTGAGCTAATCAGTTCTCTCAAAGAGTCATTGTTATAATAATGAACTCTAGATCATATTATAAATCTTTTGTACATATAGATGTAATACACACATACTCTTT
>NW_004949099.1:16277486-16278972 GCF_000317375.1 Microtus ochrogaster | reverse complement strand
GGCTCAGGATCAAGTCCTTTCTGAATTTTCCAGATGTCTCTGACTTGGGCTATGCTTTACCTTTTATCTAAAATTAATTTTCTTCTCCACCATATGAATGAATGGTCCTGCCCTCTCCTTTTAATTTCTTTTTAAAATTCACATATAAGATATGCTGATCTCAAGACTGATTCCAGCTACCCTTTGCACGAAGAGATGATACTTTTTATAATAATTGAATATGAATATAATTAATAGAAAAGTAAGATTTATGCTTCAAGAGAGAAATATACATTTAAATCTTGCACTTAAAAGCTTTATAAAACTTTGTTTCTGTCATTTTTATACTTTATAATGTATAGATAAAATGGTGCTTAAATGTGAAAGCAAGGCAGCATAAAATGAATGAAAAACCTATTATGGCCAGTAGACCAGTAAAAGAAAGAAGAGTGCTAATCAGAAAAAAAGATATTTGCTTCTAAGTAAAATTATACCCATTAAAAATCCCTATAGTTGCTCTCCCTCACTTCTGGAAGATCTGAGGAGGTCTGAGGGCCAGAACCTGAGACCCCTGTCCCTTGTTTTCAATTCATATGCTTTTTGATGTTCCCAACCCCTTTCCTAGCCTGAACATTCAGATTCTTGTAGTCTTATTTCCTGGCTCCAGTTCATTTTTAAATATTCTATTAGCATGTAAATGTCATAGTGACATTCAGGCCTTTCTCTGCATTGAATGAAAGGGCAGAAAGGTCACTAACTCAGAGTCAACTCTGGGGTCCTGAGTAAATTCATGATTAGACCTGATCATTTTATTTAAAATGAGTTTTGAAAACAAAGCACACAGCCCAGGTAAAATTCTTATCCTGAATTCCAAAGCTTTCGATTCTCTACATTTTCCAGGGATGTCGTGGATCCTCTCCCAGGATTAGATAGGATGAAAAAAGTAGAAAAGAAAGAACCAAGTTTTCAGTACAGTGGTGGGTGTCTTTTATGCCTGATCAGTGCTGAGTCTTATACATTGTTAAAATTTCTGCTGTACATCTGATTACAGCCCATTCACTCCACAGGAGAATACTGGCCTATTTCTCTAGAGCATCTTATTTGAAATACATGCCCAAAATTTTAACTTGTGCATCCAATTGCAAGCATTTTGAATTTGGAAATAAAGTAAACTATTGAAAAATTTAACAATATGAGAATGAACAGTTTTGGTGATACTGGAGGCTCAAGACAGTGTTCCTGGCTGAATGATCAGAGCAGACCAGAGGAAGGAATGTGTATTTATGTTGTTTCAGAGATTTTTAACTGGAAGCTTATAGCCAATATTTGAACATTTTACATTCTTTTTTTTTGTTTGTTTGTTTTTTCGAGACAGGGTTTCTCTGTGGCTTGGAGCCTGTCCTGGAACTAGCTATGTAGACCAGGCTGGTCTCGAACTCACAGAGATCCGCCTGCCTCTGCCTCCCGAGTGCTGGGATTAAAGGCGTGCGCCACCACCGCCCGGCTA
>NW_004949099.1:16267055-16277305 GCF_000317375.1 Microtus ochrogaster | reverse complement strand
TGTAGACCAGGCTGGTCTCGAACTCACAGAGATCCGCCTGCCTCTGCCTCCCGAGTGCTGGGATTAAAGGCGTGCGCCACCACCGCCCGGCTAACATTTTACATTCTTGAGGATTGCCTCATGCTCTACAAACACACACACACACACACACACACACACACACACACCCTGTATTTAGTGTGCGAATATCCTGTGATATCCATAAAATAACCTTTTGATGCTCAATTGAGATTGTGTGCAATTTTGGGGTGTTATGAATTGTCTTCAGAAATACATCGCATGTTTGCCAGGTCCAAACTGGCACCCCAAAATTGCAGTGCTGGTGACATTGTCCTAAGCAGAAGGACTTTAATCTGATAAACAGAAGGATTGTTATTGGATAAACAAGCTTAAAGGTAAGCTTATATTTACTGGAAAAGGAGGTTTCTATTTACTAGGTACCTCCCTTAATCAGTCTCAAACATATACCTTCTAACTTGAATATATTCTGTTAAGCCATTGGCCAAAAGCAGCTTCTTTATTAACCAATGGCAATAAAACATATTCACAGCATACATTATCTCCCACATCACAATTCCATCATTTTGAACCAACTTTTTTTCTTATTTTAATTTTTCTATTCATTTTACATACCAACCAAAGTTCCCCCTCCCTTCCCTCCTCCTGCTCTCCTACCTTCTCTCTCACCCCTTTCCACTCCTCAGAATGAGTAAGGTCTCCCATGTGGAGTCAAAAATGTCTGGCATATCAGGTTGTGGCAGGACCAAACCCAAGCCCCTCCCCACTGCATCAAGGCTGAGCAAGGCATCCCACCAAAAAGCCAACTCATGCACCAAAGATAGATCCTAGTCCCACTGCCAGAGTCACACAAACAGGCCAAACCACCCACATGCAGAGGGCCCATCCCATTCCTTCATGTTCTTTTCTTCCATGTCCCCTACCCCTAGTTTACTTAGGGTATCTCATCCATTTCCCCTTCCTAGAGTAATCTGTGCATCTCTCTGTGAAGCAAACTTTAATCAAATACTAATCAAGATGGGTTTTGGTCAAGACCTCTCCCAGGATTTTCCAGTTGAGTGTCCCCAAGAAAAAATTTATAGGAGCTTATAAGGACAAACTTGTTTGCCTACTGTATTTTCCCATGAGGCTTTGTTATTTTCCAAAATCTAGAACTCCCAGCATTCCAGGAGTTACCTAGTCCTTGGGTGGATGTGCTTACAAGTTAATTTTGGAACTTATTACTATGGAATAGTACTCTTGTTCACTGTAAGATTTGTCACTTGTATTAGTTTAATAAAATGCTGGTTGACCAATAGGCCAGAAGGAAGTACTGGCAGGGTAATTAGACTAGGAGAATTCTGGGAAGAGGAAAGGCAGAGACACAGTCACAAGCCAGATACAGAAGAAGCAAGATGAGAATGCCTTACTGAGAAAAAGTACCAAGACACATAGCTAAATGTAGGTAAGAATTATGGGTTTATTTAAATTGTAAGAGCTAGTTATAAGCCTAAGCAATAGGCCAAACAGTTTATAATTAATATAATTCTCTGTGTCTTTATTTGGGACTGAACAGCTGTGGGACCAGGTTGGACAGAAACTTCAGTCTACAAATGGTACCCAATGTTTGGATACTATGTCCCCATAAAATCTGAGAGAGATTGGGAAGGGAGTTTAGACACAAAAGAACAGAGTCAAGCCTGGCTTCTTGGCAGCAATATTTTCTTGAGTGGGTTCTGTTTGCTAGAGGCAATCAGAAGCTTGGCTCCTTTAAGAGAGGCATCCCGAGTAGAAATTACTGGCAAAAACCATGTGATTCTTTTAAGAGGCCCTACTATCAAACACTTAAATGATGTTTATCAGCAGCCAGCAGCATGCTTCTTGACGGTATCATGGACTTAGAAATGTCACCAAGTTGTGACAATAAACATGGCTCTCACTCATACCTCTGCCATGAAGCGAGACTCTCAGGAAGTTAAGTAATGAGACAGAGTCAGCTGCTAAAAGCCACTGCTTTAATCCTAGACATGCCACTTAGCAGATTAAAGACTCATGTGGTTAGAAAAATAATAGAGCTACAGTAGAGACAAAGTCAGACAAAAATACAAACTTCTAAATAATTTACAGTGTGTTTAAAAATATACATAGACTTGGGGAAAAAAGGATAGAGAAAGTCCTTTAAAAAGAAATAGAGTAATAAAACGTCATGTAAAGATGGAAAATAGACAGAGTCTGGATATTATATGTTATTATGTTGTCTTGACTTGTTTGACTAGTTAGGAAAAAGCAACCGCTGCTAAATGACATTTGACTATAAAAGCTGCTGAATTAAACCAATTGATATATATTCATGTGTGTATGTGTGTGTGAGTGTGTATGAGTGAATGACCAAGTGCTATAGAAACTTCCATCTACACCTTACAATATCATATTAGAAGTGGGTGGCCACTTACAAATATTTGGTATGTATCCTGCCAATCTACTCTCTATAAACAAATATTAACTATAGTCCGTTTTTGTAAGTAGTTTGTACCAGGTAAAGATAAATGTATGAGTATATGTGAACCAAAAATTCTTGAAATTTTTAATATACATAATTCATTATTTTTAAGGTCAAAACTATCTATCCTGTTCAAATGCTTTACAGTTTTTCTATGTTTTGACTACTTTCAGTAGTTTGGAAAACGTATCTTTTTTTTGTGTGTGTACTCTAATTCTCCCTAAGTCACCCATAAAGTGAGTAATTTACTCATTTGATTCATAAATAAATGAAATTTCTGTCTATTCTGCAGTGCATGGAGGGTCTTCCTCAAAGTCCTCCTTCCTATTCTCAGCTATGGGTAGAGTTGAGAATGGAATCCTATTTATACTTTCTATATAGTTGGGTCTGAACAAAGTTCTCATTCAAAAATATTGAGATGTGTGTTCAGCTCTTTTGTACTAAGCACATAAACCAAACTTGATGCCATTTGGTTTCAAGTTTCAGTACATTTTGTGGTGACTCTGTGTTGCTACTTTCCTATTGTTGTGATTAAACACCATGACCAAGTCAAGCTTTAGAATGAAGGGTTTATTTGGGCATATGTTTCCAAAGTGATGAGAGTTCATTGTGGCAAGGAGGGATGGCAGGAAGTGGTAGGTTTGATAGAAGGAAGCTAAAAATCATTTCTTAAACATAAGCATAAAAGAGCAATAGAAAGTTGGAGGTAGGGGTCAGCCTATAAGCTCTCGAAGTTCACCTCTGTCAAAGCTCCATTTCCTCTACTTTTCCAGACAAGACCACCAACTGGGGACGAAGTATTCAAATACCATAACCTATAGAGAACATTTCTCATTTAAACCACAATATTCTTATACAGTATTGCTCCTTGTCAAAGCATGAATAATTTGCTTTGTCTTTCAGAAGGTCTAGCTATTATCAGCTGTACTTTATATTTTTAACAAGGTTTTTTTCCAAACTCTACTCTTGGAAATCTAGTCTAGTGACTAGAGGCCTAACTGACTGAAATTCAAGAAAAGAATTAAATTAAAAAAAAAAAAAACCCTAAACGCTTTCTGCTTAAATTATGCCAACATGTAACAGATGCTGAATATATAATGACAGATGAAATCCAAAATGATACCCTCATGAGTATAGCTTAAAATGTAAGCAGGATATTATAGTATTTATCTTAGTATCATAATTCGTGCCAAAAATATTCCAATATTTCACTGCAAGGAGAAATCATCTTGAAATATATGAAAAATATACTTTAAAAATGTTAATAATTTGCTCTCAATATGTTTCCTTCTAGTGTCCCAGATCAAAATAGTTGTACAGAGAAGTTTAAATTTCAGACAAATATTTAGGGAATTCTTATACTATGTCAGAAGCTACTACAAGATCTGGAGATACAGCACTGAATAACAACAAAGGGTATATAATAGAGTGGTATAGATGGTGATGAAACAGATTATAATAGATAGTGCTAATAAGAAAGATAAGGCAGAATTAAGGGATAAAGATTCTGGTCAATTTTAGAGGGCCATTAGGAAGATTTCTCTGATGCAGTGACATTCTAATCTCCTATATACAGTTGATGTGGGAGATGCCCTAAGAAGAGAATGGCAGGTTGTTGGCATGCAGTGTCTTCACTTGTGTACCCTTTGTGGTTAATATGGGTGATAACTATGTGAATGAGGCAAGTAAACACAAAGCACTAAGGAGGAAAATATATAATAGAATGGACTTGGTGGATATGTTGTGCAATCTATATGTATCTTTTTGTGTGATATTTTGTATGTAACTTTATTTTGCTGTTTGGTGGTGCTGGTCATTGATTATGGTGAACTTTGACTAAGCACTAGACTCCAAAAAGATCCTGGAGATTAAGATACCACTCTACCCTATTTGTATTAAGAAACAGCTTCCTCCAAAGAACCATTTTTTCCCATGTGACTTTATTGAAAGTACAATATCCTTTTGGCAAGAACAAGGCCAGACATAGGCTCCAGGTTCTCATTCTTTGTGTCATGAAAGATTGATGATTTGACTGTATCAAATGACCATGACAAAACCTAGTGAGTGTTCTTCCACCCACAGTCATACATATCCTTTATCAATCCCACAAAACATCAATACGCCCTTCAAATCTTCCTGCCTGAAGACACACTCCCTAACAAATGTCCAGAAATGCCACCAGCTCATCACACACCTCTTATCCAACTCCCTTTGTCCTCATTTATCCTTTGCTTTTAGTGGTTATTAAGTTGTGTATTCTCCCCAGTCCTAATCTTTTCCTTATATTATATGATTCTTTCTTAATCCAATAGACCCTTTCCTAACTCTGAGTTTATTTCATGCCTAAAAACTTATTAAAGTTCTAGATCTTAATGAACATTTAAATATTTGTTTCTAGCCAAATGATATGGATTATATCAGGTTCCATTATTAACTTCTGGAGGTGGGGTAGGCAAAAAAAAGAGGGAGAATAAAAAAAAGAAAACAAAACAAAATAATTAAAAATCTTCCTTGGGAATGGTTACAGTGGGTGGTTTGAATAATAATGTCCCTCATAGGCTCATATACTTGAATGCTTAGTCATCAGAGAATGAAACTCTTTGATACAATTAGGTGGTGTGGTCTTACTGGAGGAAATTTATCCCTAGGAAGGATTTTGGGGTTTCAAAAGTCCATGTCCAGACCAGTCTTTCTTTGTCTGCCTGTCTTTACCTCTGTCTCTCCATCTCTGTCTGTCTCTCTGTTTCTTTTTGTGTCTCTGTCTCTGCATCTCTATCTCTCTCTTTTGTTCTCTGCCTATAAATCAAAATGTAGCACTACATACTGCCCCAGCACCTGAATGTATGTTGCCATGCTCTCCACCATGATGATAATGGACTAAACCTCTGAAATTGTAAGCAAGACCACAATTAATTCCTTTCCTTTATATGAGTTGCCTTTGTCCTGGTGTCTCTTCATGGCTATAGAACAGTGACTAAGACAAAGAGACAGATCATCAGGTGATCTATTTAATACATAATGTGATGCTTCATGCAATGGAAAATTTTAAAGTTAGGAAGAAAGAGCTAGCTTGTTTTTTGAGGGGGTTATGTTTTAAAGGAAAGTGGTCGAGGACACAGTTAAGAATTTCTGCACTTTACAATGGAATGTAGAAACTGCAAATATTTAGTCCTAATGACTGTGAATGGCAGTAGCCCAGGCTTCCCAATGTCAATAGTGCCCAAAGTCAGCAAAGCATGTCCTCTGATCACATGGAAAAGTATTTCAGATATTCAGATTGTGAAATTTCCAATTTACATTTCCAAGAGAAGTTAGTGCATCAAATAAAGGTGCTACCTAAATCAGTCAGTACCCCTTAGCTTGACATCATATCCTTTAGAATGATTTCAGTTCAATAGATTACCATATCCCAGAGATACAAAGAAATCTAAAATTAGGAAAAAATTTATATTTTTAAAAGTTATACATGCTAATATTTTTTTAAAGGCAATGAATAGAAATTGATACTGGAACAATTGTGGCTCCATTTGGAGTTCATAGTCTTACTAATAAATTAATTTAATAATGGGTTCAAATGGGAGCTCAAAGAAAGTTTTATTAGAGTATAAAAAAAAAACCTCCTAGAATAGGCAAGCTACATAGCTCAGTCTTTCAGTGGGAGCAATGAATGAGGGTAGAGTGGGTGGGTAGGGGGAGCCATATAGTTTATGACACCAGGAAGATCAAAAACTGTCAAGTCTCAAACCCAGGAACCAATTGTTGAGGTTCCTATTTAATATATCAAAGTGAACCTGGCCAACATGTTCTCTCATCTTCTCTCAGTTCCTACATCTTAAAAGGCCTCCATGGCTGGCACACCCCACCCTTACCCTAAACTACAGGCCCTTCCCCCAGAGGTTCTCCCACTTATAATCCAGTCATTTTGTTTAACCATACCCTGTTTACCTCTGGCCCTCTTGGCTATAGCACCTTGTTCTGCTTTCTCCACATTCCTTTTCCCCCCTTCCTCTCCTCTCATGGTTCAGAGTCCTGTGTATTCTGGTCTCTGCCTCTAGCTATGCTCTACCTTTTATCTATAATAAACCTTCTCCTCCACCATGCCTAGGAGCAGTCATATATATTCCTTTCCTTTTCTTTTCAATTCAGAAATGCAGGAACTTAGTTGAGAGGGAGATTTAGAGAAAGAGTAAGAAAAGTCAATGTCCTAGGAAAAACAAACTTCAGTTCTGGCTAACATCTGAAAGAAAGACAGAAAAGGAAATAAGAAAAGGTTATGCCTCTGCTGATTTGAACGAAAATAGTTCATAAAGGTTCATAGAGAGTAACAATATTAAGAGGTGTCATCTTATTGGAGTAGCTGTGGCATTGTTGGAGAAGTATGTTATTGGGGACAGACATTGAGGTCTCAGATGCTCAAGTCAGGCCCAAGTGTGTTATTATTTTCTGCTACCGGCTGCTCTGGATTTAGAAGTTAAACTCCTTCTCCAGGTTCATGTCTGCTGGCATGCCTCCATGCTTCCCACATAGATGAGAATGGACTAAACCTCTGAAACTATAAGCCAGTTTCAATTAAATGTTTTCCTTTATAAGAGTTACTGTGGTCACAGTGTTTCTTCACATCAACAGAAATCCCAACTAAAACAGAAGATGGTATCAGGGACTATGGTATTGCTGTAAAAGGTCTGACCATGGCTTTGGAGGAATTTGGACTTTGGAACTTTGTACTAGAAAAACATTTGAACACTTTAAATGGAGTTTAATGGGTCATACTCGTAGGGGCCTGGAAGACAGTGGTGCTGAGGGTGGTTTGAACTGTGGAGGCCTGGGTCAAGAGGTTTCAGAGGAGAAAAAAATGTTAGTATATGACTTAGAAACTATTGTGATATTTTGGTGAAGAATGTGACTGTTTTCTGCCCTTCTCAAAAAAATTGAGGCTAAACTGAAGAATGCTGGAATAATTACATTTGCAGAGGAAATTTAAAAACAGTCTAGACAGTGTCCTATGGTTATGAGTAGCCATGATTATGTAGATCTAATTAAAAGAAGCAAGCTGAACAAGGAAAGTCACAAAATGTACAATTTGAGGATAAAGGGGGCACAAGGAAATGAAATGCAGACAATGCCTATATTCAAGGAGATGAACAGATTAAAAGAAAGCCTGATGTTAAATGTAATAAAGGGAGTACTGATGACAGAGAAAGATCCCACCCAACTAGGCTTCTTGTGAAAAGAAATTAAAAAAAAATCTTGAAGCCACATATGGTGATGCACCCCTTTGCTTCTAGCACTCGGGGAAACAGATCTCTGGGTTTAAGGTCAGCCTGGTCTACAGATCAAGTTTCAGGACAGAGAAACTTAGGCAGTGAAAGAAACAATCAAAAGCATAAATCTGGACAAGAATTGACTGAAGTTCAGCCCCAACAAGCAAGAGAACTTGGAAGCTTCAGTCACATGGTTCTAGCTTTATACAGAAGGATAGAAGAGAGGGGTTATGGAAACTCCCTCTGTCATTAAGGAAGCCACTGAGGCCAAGCATGTGCCAGGGGTGTCCATGCATGGAGGCCTAGACAGGTCATTGTGTGAAGCTGTGAACCTGAAATCTGGATTGCCTTGGAGACCCTATAATGTTGAACATGCCACAGCCTTGGGATATCTGCCAAGGAAAACTGCTAAAGAGGAGTGGAACCAGCCAAAGAGAAAGAAGTGTGTTGTAGTAAACAAAGCTGAGAGGAGTTGGAGGTCTGAAGATCATTTTTACATCTGAAATGGAGATGCAGATTTTAGAGTTTGCCCAGTTTGTTTTCAGTCTTGATATGGTCCAGTATTCCCTCACTATGTTCCCTTTTCTCCTTTATGAAAGGGTAATGTATATGATATACTGTCCCATTTTATGTTGAAAATATGTTATCTGTTTTTTTTATTTTAATTTGTAGGGGATTATAGTTATAAGATTGTCATGAGCCTTAGAAGAAATTTTAGACTTTGGGTTTTTAAACAGGTTGAGAATATTATAGACTGTGGGGACTTTTGAAGTTGGACTAAATGCATTTCTTCATTTTTATATGGCTACAAAACTAAAGGAGCCATGGAGTGGAGTGTGATAGTTTGAATAAAAATGGCCCCCGTGAGCTCATAATAAGCAAAACTGTTAGGAGGTGTGGCCCTATTGGAGTCAGTGTGATGGTGTTGAAAGAATTGTGTCATGGGGTTGGGCTTTGAGGTCTCAGATGCTCAAGTCAAATCCAGTGTTGCATATTCCTACTTCTTGCTTACCCAGATTTAGAACTCCCGTGTCTTCTCCAGACCATATATGCCTGCTATGTATACCATCATGTCCCGTCATGATAATGGACTAAACCTCTGAAAGTAAACCATTCTCAATGAAGTGTTTTCCTTCATAAGAGTTGCTGTGGTCATGGTGTCTCTTCACAGTAATAAAAACCCTAACTGAGACAATGTCTTTCCGATTCAGACCTCAGAAAGTTGGTAAACCCAGTCACACTATATAAGCACTCCACTGAGGAGGGATAATTCAGGGGAAAAAAACACACTATCTTAATATAGACTAATTATTCTGTGTTTTCTCTTTTAAGCAAACTTAAGGTGAGTTAGCCTAATTAGGAGTGGTCCCTTGGCCAGGTGGTTGACCTGATATAACTGAAGTGTTCGACAGTGTTAGCCAGTAATTTTACTGTCTTGGCCAAAAGTAGTTTTTCCTGAAGGAGTTTTATTGCTACTAAAACAAAATTATGGTGTCTTGGGGTGTGTAGACAACACATACTTTTAATGTTGTAACTTAAATAAGACATTTTAAAAATGTTTTCTGTTATAAATCTATCAAATTCAGTGTTTGAAAGAGTGATACTACACACTGCAGGCTTGAGGGCAGAAACATGACTGAAACTTTCAAGGCTTGGAGACCACAAATATAGATTAATTTATATTATTTATAATTACTTTGTGTTTATCAACAGATTATTTATTCTGAAGTTAGATAATATAAGTAAAATGAAGATATATGGCTTCTATCCAGTATTTACAAGACTAAGGAAAAATAAAAGCAATGAAAATAAAGTCATATTTCCAGGAATGCAGCTGGATAAACCCTAGGAAATCCTCTCTCTTATCTCCAACACCCATTGTTTCATTCTGAATATATTTTATCAGGATCTATCTCATTTCTCCTAATGGGCTTAAAATAATAGCACTAAGGTTCCAAATGAATGGTACTCACAGAAAAATAGACAAGTTGAAGCAAAATTTGTAACAAAAGTCAGAGTTACAAGTACTGCTTCACCTCCCTTAAACATTCAAAGACAGTTATCTGATGGTTAATCTTTCTAATATGCAAGGACTCTCAAGTGGCAGTAATTTAAGGTCATCTCTACACCAAAGAATCTTTACTGAGGGCTCAACCCTTGACAAAGAGCTGTAGGCAACCAACAAACTCTGATAGTGACAGAAATAGTCTTTTTCAGGGAAGAGCACACCAATTGGTTATACAATATCAAGTGGTCACCCATGAGAACATACAAACAAGTAACATTACACAGACTAAGCATGTTGTATTTATGTAGTTAGGATTATAGATATAATATGCATACATATATGTATAGAACAACAACAAATGGAAAAAGACTATGACTTTGAAAGAGAGCAAGGCAGGTTCTATGGGAGGGTTGGAGAGAGGAAAGGAAAGAAAAAAATTATGTAATTATATTATAATCTCAAGAAAGAAATTATTTTAATTTTT
>NW_004949099.1:16249227-16266786 GCF_000317375.1 Microtus ochrogaster | reverse complement strand
AAAAACCAAAAAAAAAAAAAAAAAAAGAATTCCTATTGCTGTGAAAAGGCACCATGTCAATGAAAACTCCTAGAAGGATAACATTTAACTGGGGTGACTTTCTTACAGTTTCCAAGGTTCAGTCCATTATCATCATGGTGAAAGCATGACAGCTCAGTACAAATTCAAATTGGTCTTAATAATAAAAATCCAGAGTCAGATACAGGGGTCAATGCTGAAAGATTAAAGTAGCAGAGAGCCAGCCATGAGTTCTTACCTCTACTGAATCCACAGGCCAAAGGGACGATCATGTCCCCATGAGTCCTCGGACCGAATGCCTTGTCTACTAAACCTCAGACTGAATCCTGAACTCCTATCTCCTCCTGCCTTATGTTCCACTTTCTGCCCAACCACATCATTTCCCATCTCCACCCTCCTAGTGCTGAGATTAAAGGTGTGAGCCACCAAGCCTTGACTCTGTTTCTCTTTTAGACTGATTCAATCTCCTGGTGGCCTTGAACTCACATAAATTTATCTGCCTCTGTCTCCTGAGTGCTGGGATTAAAGGTATGCGCCACCACTACCTGGCCTCAATGGCTAATTAATGTGGCTAGCTCTACACTGTGATCTTCAGACAAGCTTTATTTGTTAAAGCACAAACAAAATATCACCACATTGGCACATAGGCAGATGTGGTGCTGTAGCTGTAGCTGGGAGTCCTACATCTTACAGGCAACAGGAAGGTTACTTAGACACTGAGCAGTATCCTGGGCATAGGAAACATCAAAGACCACCTTCACAGCGATACACTTTCTCCAATAAGACCATACCCCCTCCAACAAAGCCACACCTTCTAATAGTGCCACTCCCTATGAGATTATGGGGATCAATCATATTCAGACTACTGCCAATAGGAACTGAACACATGTCTTCTGCAGGAACAGTGAATACCCTTAATCGCAGATGTATCTACTCAGCCTACTAATGAGGCTTTTCTTAACCTTAATAGTAAATTATTAAAATTGCCAGGTTTTCAATAGTTTCTAAATTCCTTGGGAATGAAGGTCTAATCTTTGTAATGACTATCACTGAACTTGAATGATATAGAATAACTTCTTATTCGTGGAGTGTTTCATGAGAATATACTGGAGAATTGAGACTGATCTGCTAGATGAATCAGTTCATTTATATTCCACACTGTTCTTGGAAAGCACAAGAAAATTTTTAATTGAGTTTGAATCTGTTCTTTGGATTTTTCTATTTAATTCTCAATAAAACTTATTCCCTGTTTTAATGGCCTACCCTGTAGGCAGTTTCCCTATTCCAACTGCTTCCTCCCAAATAATAGGCAGCCACTTCCAAAATAACTGACTTGGAGGCTTAATATAAATTATACGTGTTCAGTCAATAACTCAGGCTTGTTACTAACTAGCTTTTACATGGAAATTAACCCATATTTCTGATCTATGATTTTCCATGTGACCCATGGCTTGTTATTTTGTTTTTATATGTACTGCTTCCTGAGCAGCTGACTAGTATCTTCTCTGATTGTGCCCTTCCTCGTCCCGTCATTCTCAGTTTGGCTTTCCTGTCTAAATTCATCCTGTTCAACTATTGGCCAGTCAGCTCATTTATTAAACCAATCATAGAACCATACATTCACACAATGTACAAAAGGAATATTCCACAGCACAACCTTGTCTGAAGAACAGATATTGACACAGAGAAGAAGTGTCCCTCTTTTTCTTTTTACCCCTTCACCATTATCTGAATCTCTATGGTTGCTTCAGGTAGGTGTTGGCTGGTCACTGATAAATGGTTGCATAGGTGTTAATTGTCCTACTAGATCCAGTTTTTGAAATACTGAAAAAAATAATATCAGTCCAGTTATTAAAGCAGCCAATGGCATTATCTTCTGGGCAATTGAGCAATAATTAACCTGGATAAGAATTTAAGCTTCAAGTAGTGGAATATTGGCTCTGTACCTACAGCCTCTGTTGTAACACCACTGGAAATTAAGAGAATTGCATCATCCATTGATGGACACATGATTTAGATGCTTGAGCCATCACCTGTTTTTCCAGATAGAAGATTTAACAGAGAGTGATATTTCTCTGTTTGGAAGTGCTAGAGATCAAAATAATTCCGCAAATGTGATGTGTGACACCAGATACAACACAGTTGGCGGCATCTAAAATGGACCAGGTTCCTGTGGGGATTTTGCAAAGGGACAGATTGTACAAAAAACTAATTTAAAAAGCAAACAATGCCTGGATCCTACCTATTTTTGCTAATTACAGCAGTATTCAATGGTTTCCGGTTGGAATAGCTGTTGTTTACCTTGCTGAGACAATCATTTTGGCATTGGGAAGCCTTCCAGAGAAAATTAAATTCCTAGCAAAACAAACATCATTTATTGGTTCATTCATAAAATAATTATTGAGGCTTGTTTTTGTTGTTAGTGGTGTGGTGTGGTGTGTGTGTGTATGTGTATGTGTGTGTGTGTGTATGTGTGTGTGTGTGTGTGTGTGTTATGATACTATGGATAAAGTAGTAAAAAAAGAATCAATCCTAAAGCATTTCTATTTAACAGAACACACAAGCAAATACTTGTGAGTGAATACAATACTTTTCTTGATATTTGGTCAGGATATAGACAGAAATTATAGAGCACTGTGACTAATCTTAGTTGAACTGATGGAGGTGGGTCTTGTATCTTATCTGTTGCTTTCATTGGTTAGCTAATAAAAAAAAACTACTTGGCCTGATAGGATAAAAAATTAGGTAGGCAGAGTAGACAGAACAAAATGCTGGGAAAAAGAAGCAGATTCAGTCATCATAATTCTCCCACTCCAGACAGATGCAGGTTAAGATCTTTCCTGGTAAGCCACCTCATGGGCTACACAGAATATTAGAAATGAGTTAGATCAATATGTAAGAACAAGCCAATAAGAAGCTAAAACTAATGGTCCAAACAGTGTTTAAAAGAATACAGTTTCCGTGTATTTATTTTGGGTATAAAGCTAGCCGTGCTGGCAGCGGGGTGCCAGGAATGTAGCCCCGCCGCTCATATTTCTATATTGAACAAATGTAATAGCTAAACTGAGAGATGGAAAACAAGAAGGAGTTAGTCAAATAAGGGTGTCAAAGTACAGACAGGAGTGTCTTCCTCCCCAAAGAATCACTACTTGCAAACTTTCTGAACTAAGGAGGAGCATAAGATGGCCTCATTGTTCTTTATTCCAAGATCATGTGAACAGTACTCAATGGCCAGGGTCCTTGTCAATCAAAAAAGTGTTTGACACCACTTCCAAGTTCCGTGGGAGACTGTTGAAGGATTGTTAGAGAAACCAAGGATAAAATCCAGAGATTTAGGGATGTAGAGAATTTTAGAAAGAAATCTTCCAACCCTTAAAAATTGGATATTTGTTTAATATACTAGAATAATGAGCTACAGATGACAGAAGCGAGAAACATATAGGACGGATAGTTTATGTGTCCCTAGGATGTTAGGAAATGCAGCTGTGATTAATTCCAGTATCTGTGGCTTCGTACTTTATGAGAAGTCTGTCTTCATCTGCATACTGAGAGAGCTAATGAAGATCTTTTTTATGCACACAATGTCTTCCTCAAATTTAAGTTTTAGCATAAGTAAATAAAATTTCAATAGAATAATTTTGTGTTATATCATGGAATGAGCTTCATTTAAAGAATTACTGCCAAATATAGTGGATAATTATGTTTAAGTTTACCTTGCCATATGAATCTAATTCTCTCCATAATTACCTTGGAAACAAATAATATTTTATTGGCATATATGTCATCTGTATGCTTTAGGAACTTTTGAAGTTTTTATAAATACTATTAGTTTATTTATACTCAAACATTCAGAACCTTTGATTGCCAGGGTATACGTGAAGCAAATTCAAGGTGTTCAATACCCAGGTTTTCCTCAACCTCAAGAGGTTAGAAATATAATTGTTTAAAACCTGTATGTAGCCTAGCTATGTCCCAAATTGAGGCCATCTAAATAAAGTCCAAGAGCTAAATGGCAAATAACCCATCTCCTAATTAAAAGGATAAGCCATGAGAGCAAAAGTTAGAAAAATGCTGAAAGAGAAATGAAAGATTAAGAAAAAAAAGAGAAATGTGGATGGCTGAACCATGCTTACACTAAAAACACTTGTTTGTCTGAAGGACGCTCCATGAAGACTTCAGCATTTCATTTTCTCTTCTTCATGTAACCTTACATATACTCTAGAATTACTCCTTCCACATTGTCTGCCATGTCTATAACAGCATGTCTTCTCTCCCCTCCATTACCCTACCCTTTCCTCCTCTCCTCTCCTCTCCTCCCCTCTCCTCTCCTCCCCTCTCCTCTGCTCTCCTCTCCTCTCTTCTCGTGTGTTTTTTTAATCCATCACTGTAGCATCTATATTGGTTTAGCTTCTATATAGGAGTGTGACATAGCATGTATACTTCTTAGGAAGAGACACGCAGGAGAAAACAATTGAGTCCAGTTCCATTACAGAGTGTGGTATGTAAAGAAGACTCTGGGCCTTCTGTGTTCATTCATGTTTATTTATAACAGATGTACAGAAATTCAATACAGCTAGATATTTTATTCTAAGGCAGCTAAATTTAAAAGTAAACTTGGTAAAAGGAAAAGCCAGTCCTATGAGAGTTACACAGCTAAGGTACCTCCTTGACTTGAATTAGTTTCTAGACTGTTTCAAATCTTACTGCATTGTTTTGCCTTCCTTCACTAACTGCATGTTATTCTAAATCTTGGCAGGGCTCATGTTCTTAAAAATTAAATCAAAACCTTGAAATTACAGTTAATTGTGTTGCTAATTGATAAAGAATATATACCTATAAATTAAAGCACAAGAGCAGTACGATAACTGAGGAATATGGAATTTATAATTAAAGACAAGATTCATTAAAAGGCAGAAAAAAAGAATGCTTAAACAGTGGAATGTTTTTATTTTTGAGAAATATACAAGAATGCTGGCTCTTTCTGTGTCTTCATCACTTAAAAAGGGTTTTGACAGCTGACTATGTTTATATTCTGTGCAAAAAATTCAGGTTTATTGTTAGAAAATTGTAATAACGTTAGAAATCATGACAAAGCCAAATGTTTATGATATAATTGCAGTGCTCCAGAAATGTCATGTGGCTGGTAAAAATGAAATTAGACAACCTCTCAAAAGACAGTTAGCACCTTTGTTCAAATGGGAAGATAACGGTGCTGTTTCACAGTGTTCATTACAATGGAAAAGTGACTTGAGGTTCTGCCTCCTAATAATTATGTTGAGAGTGGTCCTTAATGAGGAGGGGTACTTTGGAAACAGTGGTTAAATTAATCAGTACATAAAAGTGTCAAAATATGAATGCCACTGTTTTCAGATTGAAAGTACCTGCTTTAGTATATATCTCTGATTCGTTTTTCTTCTTTGAAAATTCACACCTGTTTTGTCAAATGTTTCCAAAAATGAAAGATTTCTATAATCTTGTTGTATTGTGGTGTATTAAGCACCTTGTTTTAAACTTCCTTATGCACAGAAATTATTTATTACAACAATGCAGTTCCTAAATGAGTGATTCTGTGGCATCTGAGGTATTCCTGGCTTTTGGCCAGTGTAGTAGGAGCTGCGGGCTGTGTTCCTGCTGCCCCAGCTCCTGGTCACCTGGCTAGTTTATGCCCCGAAATAACAACACACAAACTGTATTCTTTTAAACACTGCTTGGCCCATTTCTATTAATGTGTGTAGCACCCCAAGGTGCACTTACTGGGAAGATTCTAGCCTACATCCATCCTGGGTTGGAGCTTCATCACGTCTGCCCTGGCGATGAGCTGCATGGTGTCTGTCTGAGGTGTCTTACCTCACTTCCTCTTCCTCCCAGCATTCTGTTTTGTTTACTCCACCCACCTATGTTCTAACCTATGAGGGCCAATCAGTTCCTTTATTTTTTAACCAATGACCTTCCTCCATCAGGCCAGGGTTTTACTATGTAGCCCTGGCTTACCTAAAACTCACTATGTAGACCAGGATGGCCTCAATCTCACAAAAATCTACCTGCCTTTGCCTCCAAAATGTCAGGATTAAAGGTGTGTGCCACCCTGCCTGGCCTTAAATTATTAATTGCATGTACCTCTCAAAAATGGTGAGGGGGTATTGCCATGTGTTTTCTACTGTATTCTACTTCTTCTGGCCTTCACATTTCTCAAAATCCCAGCCAGTCACTCTAAATATGCCCCACCCACTTTGTAACATTTCTTCCTGCTGCCTGGATAAATGCTCTTCTCCTGGCAAGTTTCCCTTCACTAATTCCACTAATATTTTTATTTCTCCATTATTTAGATGTGATCCATTCAGGATCACTCAGGAGTTGAGGTCTCAAGCAGGACTAATCCCATCTCAGGTGATATTTTAACTATTTACAAGTTAGTGTCCTTTCTTTCTAATGATTTCACATAAAACATTATCAATAAATAGTGGGATTACTTAGTGTACCCACTGCTCAAATAACTTTAAAATGATTTCCTCTGTAAAAATGTCCAAAGAATTCCTTTCCTAAATTACAGTAATCAGTACTTGCCTGAATACAGAGGTTCATTGGCACAATCTGGTATATGAATGTTTTGTTAAGATTCTTATTTTTTTCCCACTCAGTGTTTTAGCATAGCTAGACTGATTACTTTCAAGCCCAGGAATGTAATTCTTTCCTTTCTACATGGCTGCTTTTGTTTCATTTTTACATCTGTATAATAAGTACTTCTTATAGCTGAAAGGTTAGATCATTAATTCAAAGTTAACAACACCAAATCATCTGTATTTCTTTAAATAGAAACCTTATTCTCCAGAAACTGAATTTATTTCTTTTTAAAACAATGAAATTAGTGGATTGGAATCACATTGCCCTTATTTATTTATTTATTTCCAGAACTACAGTGATACAGATAATTAAATGATGTTGGGAAATTTGATTCACATCACTTCTTCTCCTCCCCTAAATTCATTGACACAATTGGGGGAATAATTGTATTGAAATTATTAAATGTGGTACAAGGCGTTGTTAGACCTCATTTTTATATGTAATGTAAGATCTTCTCATTCATTAGTTTTCCCTGGAATAGGGATGTGTATGAATCAAGAATTCATGTAGCATGGCCAATGAACAAACCTTCCATGAAAAACGGTATAAGCATGGAACTCAGTACCTCGCTGCATGAAACTACTCAGTTAGAAACACAGTAAGCACACAAAATGGAATTGTATTAGAAGATAAAGAATCAACAATAATTTAGGACAGTGATGGAGAAAATCTACCAGATTGAGTTTATTATTTATTTATTTATTAAATAAGAGTCAAATAAAGAGGGTATAAGAGCATTCATTAAAGACTGAGGTGAGACCTAGTGTAGACAGTCATTACCTTCAAGGTATTTCATATTTTAGGTACACTAAAATGCAAAGTTACTTGTAAATCTACCTTTCACATGACGATAATGTTCAGAGTCTAATAAATGATAATTAATGGGCCAGTTGAAATGTGGATCCAGAAGTATTGTATGCTAAAGCCTGACTTTTGCTTGCTACACCATGATTTCAAAATACTGTAGGCAGGGGTTGGAGAGATGGCACAGAGTTTAAGAGTGACTGTTTCAGATCCAGAGAACTGTAGTTCAGTATTAGCACCCATAACTGCCTGTAACTCCAGCTGGGAAGGATACCACACCCTCTTCTGACCTCTTAGAGCATGCCTCTTCAATGCACATGTATTCACACTGATAAAATATATGCACAGAAGGTAAAATAATCTTTAAAAATTTGATAGGCAATGGGTAATTGGATCTTATATACTTTCGTTTGTTTGTTTGCTTGCTTGCTTGTTTTCAAGACAGCGCTTCTCTGTGTAACCTTGGCTGTCACTGAACTTTCTCTGTAGACCGGGTTGGCCTCAAACTCACAGAGATCTGCCTGTCTCTGTCTCCTGATTGCTGATATTGAAGGAATGTACCACCACTGCTAGATGAATCTTATATTTTTCACAAAAGAAAATGGAAGGTAGAAGATGTAGAGGGTGTGACATAGAAATCTAAGGGTACATAAAGAGAAGAGGCTATTTTATGCTACAAAAAAATGTTATCCATATACAAGAGACAATTTCTGATTAATAGTAATTGTGTTAGTGAAAATTTGAGTATCCAGATATCACCTGGAATATCACATGTCACCACATAAAGGGAGTTCATTATTTGTGATTTTAGTCTTACTTAAAAACAATTGAAAAGAAGTTCAAATGAGCTTAAGAACTCTTGGGTTAGTATTTGTGGGGGAAAAAGCAGGGAAGGCAAGATGTAAGTCTCAGCAGTTGCTTGATAAGGCATAAGGAAGAGCCATACTCCTTTGAGTTAAGACCCAAGAAATCAGGAAATGTGTTTCAGAGCAAGATTGGAAAAGGACAAATTGTCAGGCCATTATTTCAAAAACAGAAAGAAAGGAAAGGGAAGGGAACACTTTTTGAGTTTAAATTGCGAACAGGCTTAGCAGTGTAGATAACTACACTGGAAGAAAAACTTCTGTGTTAGTATATTACCATATTAAGGGTATAATTATTCCTCCAATTTTCCTTGTATCTTTTCAGTTGGTCAGTCTTCCTGAGGGAGATCTCCTGCTCAGATTATTAAGAAGACCCATTGAGTTAACTCTCAATAGGGAAGTTAATGCTATGTGCTAGTCTTTGGGGCAGATCAGATTGTCCACAGAGGGTTGGAGGTATAATTTGGATTCCATTCCTTTGACCTTAACAATGTAAGTTTCCCTTAATGGGGCTCAATAAACCCCACAAACCTTTATCTCTTTATATAGCTACTTTTATTTTAATGACAAAATGATGATGTTTCCATTTTTAGGACTACCAGAAAAGCAGGAGCGGGGCTCCAAAGCCAATAATGAGAGACAGATCCATCCTCAGTGGCCTCAGAGCCTCCTAACATCTTTCTATTTGTCAGCCCTCCATTCTGCAGATGACATCACATAAACTACTAGACTTGGGATGCTAGTTACATGAACATGCTTGTTGTGTGAATTTCACTAAGATATACAATGGTGTACACGGTGCTGTAGCTGTGTTAGATGCCAATTAGACTTCTTTGTGAAAGGAGCTAATGTATGTGTAAGTCTTCACTGAATGTTGATTTACTATCCCTGCATTCAGAATATTGAAATATTTTATAAGCCTTTTTGTGCTAGTAAAATAAAAGATGGTACAGAAGATATCATATTCACTTACTGTTTATAAAGGTGAGAGGGGTTATCTGGGAAGGAAGTCAAGATTCTAGAATAATCTTTCTATTCACAGTATTATGGGGACAGAGAAACTGACTGGGGAAGTACTATTAAGGAGGTTGATTTTAAGTCATTTGGGTTCAAATGTCAGCATCTCATTGGCAGCTGCAAGTGACAGTCACCAAAAGAGGACATCATTCATAAAGTAGATAATAATTTGTAAGACCCAGTCTATAGCTACATAAAATGTGAATTACAAAGTACAATGAAAAAGAAATCCCCCTGGTTGTTGCAAATATTATTCTGAGTAGTGTTATCTTGATATTTAATAGTTCTATTTCTTAGTCTGATAAGTATGTCATATTTCTCTCCAACTAAACTTAATTATTCAGAAAAAGGGATCTTACTATACTACTTAAATGTATAAATTTCTTTATCTAGTACAATTTTAGTTTCAGAAGTTACACTTAAATAATCATAATGGATAGATTTTTAAATTAAATAGATGGCACACTTCAAATTTGAGTACATCTTTTTGCAGCCTCCATAAATCCTTTCCTTCCAATGATATTTATTGTTTCTTTGATTTGATTTTATGACTTGATAAAAATAAAGAAAATTGTAGTTAGAAATGTGATAATGCACATTTGATCCCAGAACTTAGGAGGTAGAAACTGGTGGATCTCTGAGTTTATGACCAGCCTGCTCTACAGAGTGAGTTTATGGATAACCAGGCCTATAAAAAGAAATTCTATCTTGAAAAGAGAAAAAAAAACCAAAAATTATATATGATAATGTTAACATTCTTATATACCCACCAAATATGATTGATTCAGCAATATTGTACTGAAAATGTTTATTCATCATTCAAAAGATTTCTAGATAGAATGCTCACACAATACCTCACTAATAGCACTCTCCTACTCTAGAACTAAAATGGAATAAAATAAAGTAGGGATAAGTGTTCAACTTTAGAACCCAGGGACATTGTGTGTATGAGAGAGAAAGAGAGAAGTGAGGGCTATGAATATTTGCATTCACAAAAATATGAAGGAATCAGGAGAAGGTGCAAAATAAATTAATTAGCTATAGAATTGATTTTGCAATTGAACACTTAGAAAAATTATTAATGTTATATTTTGAGATAAGATATATTACATACATCTGTGTTAAAAATAGTTATTTAAAAATATTCCTGTTGCTCAAATGGTGCTTTTTTTCCTGATTCAAGCATTAGCATGCTCATGTTAAGGTATGTAAGGAAAGATAATGGATACAGTCATCCAAAAATAATAATGATGATCTTTTAGAAAATGCTTTGTCGGTTGTGCAATAAAATGTCTAAAGTAACTTAGATTGTTAGTGAGTATGCATTTGAAAGTCAATGCCCTCCAAATTCCCCCTCTTTCCCTCTGCCCAGACAAAATGCCTGTCATTCACTACTGATTACATCAATGTAATTTCCCAATTGTCCCCAAGGTCCATAGTCCTACTGAGCAGTATATGAAATATAGATCATTTTAAGTTATAATCCTTGTCCTCAAACCCATGCTTTCTATCCATACAGACATATGTAAGAAAACTAATAATATAAATCACTGAACAGAGACTGTTGTGGCATAAAAAAATTGCACAATATAATAGTTTGGAAGCTAAAGAAGAAGCCAGTTCTGTTAAACCACCTTGTATTACACATCAGAGAGCATCATTTGTTTTTGACTGCTGTTTCTCAGTGCAGCACACTCAGCACCTGAGAAAGCCCCTTGGTTTGTAATCATTTAGTAAATACTTGATGAAGAAGGAAAGGAATGATTCTCTCAAATGACATTCTCTGTGCAGCTGACATTTATTTGTTTTCCATTTAAAAGTAATACAGTTTAAATCACATAGTGGCACGAGATGAGATTTAAACTCATATCTGCCTGTAACCAAAGATTTCAGTTATGTTACTGAGAGTTGGTAGAAGTTGTAAGAAATGATCCACTTTGGTGCCAATTTGGACTAAAATAAGTAGCCTAAGAAAACTGCCCAGAATTCTGTTCAGTTTTTAATATTTTTTAAATTAATATTGTAATTGGCTCCATTAAGTCTTATAATTGTTGAAACATGTGTACCTCTGTTGTAAGCTAGTAGACCATCACCACATCAGTACTCTGTTGCCATGTGCTGCAAGCATCACTAATAAAAGAATATAACACTTTCTTCTTGTTGAGAATGAACAGAAGAAAGAAATAATCCTCAACATTCTCCAGAATTTTACATCCAGCCGTAGAAAGTGCAACATGTAAGAGTTACACTTGACTAGTGCCAACTGTAGCCCTAACAACATATAAAAATACTGACATAAAACATGGTAAACAGCACCATAAAATTTATGTGAAAATGTATCACTGAAAGAGCAACTTACGCATATTGTGAACTTGCACTCTTAGATTGAAATAACTTTCCCCTTCAGAAAATATTTATGCTATTTTTTTGTAAATAGCCTAGCACAGATTATATTTTTAAAAATCAAGATCAACAAGATAAGTACAAAGTTATAAAATAATATCATGTATTCAAAAGCAAGTCTTATTGTCCTATAATTACAATGAAATTAGATGTCTCATTTGCTTATATAAAGACACATTTTTCAATGTTGCATATTTAGCACAATGTTTGCAGTGTAATCAATACTCAGCAGAGGAGACACAACATCAGACATCTATTTATTCTCAAAAGTATGGATTTGGAGGACTCAGAATTAATATGGATTTAGTTCCAGAATAGAAAATTGGAGAGCTTTCAAATAATTGTCAATATGCATTTTGTCAAATCGCATCAGGGAAGACAAATGCATGATGACATGCATGTGTTCCCTTTTCTTCTTCAAATGCCCTTGGACCCATGACCAGTGTCACTGCTCTCTACTGAAACAGTAGAGATATACAAGCCATGCCATGATATGAGTAGTGCTTTGCTAAGTTGTTTATGAATTTGTCTTTTATGATTTGCTCAACAGAAAATGAAATTGAAGCTTACAGGTGAACTCAGGAGATGAATAGAATACACATACTTAATGAGTAAATGAAGGAATCATTTTCTCAAACACTCTCTATGCAGTAAATACTAGTTTCTCATTTAAAAATGTATTCAAACTGAGACTCGAAAAGTAACATGCTCTCTCTCTCTCTCTCTCTATATATATATATATAGATAGATAGATAGATAGATAGATAGATAGATAGATAGATAGAGATAGAGATAGAGATATATAGATGTAGATATAAATAGATATTGATATCTCATATATTTAAATCAAGACTACTTGATATTAACAATATATACATATATAATTGATGTTTATTGACAATTTGGCAACATCTAAAGTCATCTAGGAGACAAAACCTGGATATGTGTGGTAGTTTGAATAAGTAGGCTCATTTATTTGAATACTTAATCACCAGGATGAAACTAATAGGATTGGATTTGGAGGTCTGGGCTTTTTGAAGAATGTATGTTACTAGGATTGGTCTCTGAGGAATCAAAAGCTCAAGCTTTTCCACTATCTAACTACAGATCAAAATGTAGCTCATTTTGCCATCAAGCTGCCATGCTCCCACAGTGTTGATAATGGACTAAACCTCTAAAACTATAAGCAAGCCCCAATTACATGCTTTCTTTCATATGACTTGTTTTGGTCATGTTGTCTCTTCACAGTAATGTAACAGTGATTAAGACAGAAGTTGGTTTTTCAGACCCAGGCTAGCTGGTCTTGGTGAATACCCGAAACCGGTCTTACATAGCGGACAATGAGGAATACTGAGAACTCAAGAACAATGGCAGTGGGTTTTTGATCCTACTGCACATACTGGCTTTGGGGGAGCCTAGGCAGTTTGGATGCTCAACTTACTAAACCTGGATGGAGGTGGGCGGTCCTTGGACTTCCCACAGGTCAGGGAACCCTGATTGCTCTTCGAGGTGATGAGGGAGAGGGACTTGATCGGGGGAGGGGGAGGGAAGTGGGAGGCTGTGGCGGGGAGGAGGCAGAAATCCTTAATGAATAAATAAATTAAAAAAAACAAATGAGTGAATAAATAAATAATATCTTTATTTACTTTTTTAAAAAAAAAGACAGAAGTTGGTACCAGAGACTGTGTTATTTCTGTGACAGACCTAACCATGATTTTTGTTGGAGGACTATGAAAGATTTTGGAACTTTGGACTAGAAAAGTGGTTGTATGCTTTAAGTAGGGATTAATGGGCCACCAAATTACCATATAACCTGAGACTCTCATCGTGAGCTAAGTGTTGCCTAGCCCACAAAGTCATAAATTGGTATGTTTACTGCATCTACCAATTATCAAATGGAACTAGTACATACATGATCAAGTCTAAGCAGGTCCTGAGGCACATACAAAGATACATAAAGAAGTTTCCCAGATCCTATGGTTTTTACTCCTGTTGCAATGTCATCTGCTGCCCAACATGCCCCTATACTCTCATGGAGTATGCCCTATTACCAGTTGATTGAGGAGGAGAAGACTAGTGTCTGGTTTACTGAAGGTTCTTCAAGTTATGCAGGCACTACGCAGACATGGACAGCTACAGCATTATCTCAGGCAATCCTAAAAGACACCAGCAAAGGGAAATCTTCACAGTGAGCAGAACTATGGGACGTATACATAATCACATATTTTGTTTAGAAGAAGAAATGGCCAAATGTGCAATTGTTTAATGATTCTTGGGTGGTAGCCCATGAAATGGCTGACTGGTCAAGGACTTGGACAAAAGCTTAATTGGAAAATTAGTAAGAAAGACATCTGGGTAAAAAATATGTGGAGTTTTCTCTCAAAATGGGTGAAGGAAGTGAAGATATTTGTGCCCCATGTAAATGTGCATCAAAATACAACTTCAGCTGAGTATGAGTTCAATAATCAAGTATATCAGATAACATACTGTGTGGAGAGTAAGTCTCTTTGTCTAGTCATCTCTATCATTGGCCAGTAGGCCCACGAACAAAGTAAACATGGTGGCAGAGATGGGTGTTATGTATGCGCTTATCAATGTGGTTGACATGGCTATAGCTACTGCTAAGTACCAGAACTGCCAAAACCAGAGGCCAACACTGAGCCCTCGGTATGGTACATTCCTCAGGGAGAGGAGACAATGACATGGTGACAGGTTGGCTACATTGAATATATTGGACTACTTCCTCTGTGGGAAGAACAATGCTTTGTTTTTACTGGAGAAGATAGTTATTCTAGATAAGGACCTGCCTTTCCTGCATATAATGTTTTACCAAAAACACCATATATGAACTTGAGGATGTCTTATCCACCATCATAGTATTCTATGCAGTATTGGTCTGGCCAAAGAACTCACTTCACAGCCAGAGTTATGGGATACCTACCAAGATGATATGGAACCAACCTAAGAGAGAGAATTGTGTTGCAGTTAACAAAAACTGAAAGGAATTGGAGTTTTGAAGAAATCTTTGACATCAAACATGGAGATGAAGAATTTGAAGATTGCCCATGGGTTTTTGGTCTTGCATTGGTCCAGTATTATGGGGTCTGAATAAGAATGACCCTGTCACTAGTCTTTCTTGTTGGATTTTTCTTTGGAGCCTGCCAGCTTCCCAATAATGACACAGAAACTTAACACTAATTATGACAACTTGTCATTAGCTTAGGCTTGTCACACTAGTTGTTATAACTTAAATTAACCAACTTCTATTCATTTATGTTCTGCCATGTGACTTTTTAACTTCACCTCCATTCTGTAGGTCTGATTTCCTCCATGTCTTGCTGGATAATTCTTTTTTTTTTAATTAAAAATTTCTGCCTCCTCCTCCCTGCCTCCCATTTCCCTCCCCCTCTCCACTCCTCCCCCTCCCTCTCCAGTCTAAAGAGCAGTCAGGGCTCTCTGCCCTGTGTGAAGTCCAAGGACCTCCCCCCTCCATCCAGGTCTAGGAAGGTGAGCATCCAAACAGGCTAGGCTCCCACAAAGTCAGTAAAAGCAGTAGGATCAAAACCCCTGCCATTGTCCTTGGCTTCTCAGCAGCCCTCATTGTCCACCATGTTCAGAGAGTCCGGTTTTATCCCATGCTTTTTCAGTCCCAGTTCAAATGGCCTTGGTGAGTTCCCATTAGATCAGCCCCACTGTCTCAGTGGGTGGGCGCACCCCTCATGGTCCTGACTTCTTGTTGGCTAATTCTGCATGCCTAGATTCTAACCCCAAGTTCCTTTCTATGCCCAGAAGTTCTGACTAACCTCTCCTACCTAGCTATTGGTCATTAACCTCTTTAATAAGCAAATCAAATGCCTTAAATAGGTAATGCAAAACACTGACCCATCATATAGTGCAAACAAATATTCTGAAATAAGTCCCTATAAGCTCATAGATTTGAATACATAATCATTAGGGAGTTGCACAATTTGAAAGGATTAGCATGTTTATCCTTGTTGGAGAAAATGTGTCACTGGAGATGGGTTCTGAGCTTTTTCAAAAACCCAAGTCAGCGGCAATGTTTTGATAGAGGTTTCTGCCCCACCTAGTTCCATAGCCATTGAGTCTCAAAGAAACACACAGAAACATTAATTATAAAATGGTTGGCCTGCTATCTCAGGCTTCTTATTAACTTTTTTTTTTTTTTGGTTTTTTCGAGACAGGGTTTCTTTGTGGCTTTGGAGCCTGTCCTGGAACTAGCTCTGTAGACCAGGCTGGTCTCGAACTCACAGAGATCCACCTGCCTCTGCCTCCCGAGTGCTGGGATTAAAGGCGTGCGCCACCATCGCCCGGCCTTATTAACTTTTATAACTTATGCTAACCCACAATTCTAGTCTGTGTTAGCCACATGGCTTGGTACCTTTTATCAGTAAGGCATTCTCATCTTGCTTCCTCTGTGCCTGGGTGATGACAGCAGATTAAGCCTTCTCCCAGAATTCTCCTATTCTGGTTGCCCTGCCTACCCTTCCTGCCTGGCTACTAGCCATTCAAAATTTTATTAAACAAGTAAAAGAGACAGATCTTTACAGGGTACAAGACCATTGTCCTATAGCACTTCTTTGTTTGAAACAAGAACTGTGAATCTAATCTCCTTTGTTTAGCTTTTTTCCTGATCATTATCCATAACAACTTGTAACCAACATTCTAAACAAAGACAAACATCCATAATGTATTTTTTTTAGGAATGTGGGTATAGTTTTCTAGGCTACTTCCTGCTGATTGAGGGTGCTGATAATCATATGGGAACCTAAGGAAAATTTAGACTTATGGTCAAGTCCTGACCAGAATATTTTGTGAGGTTTGATAATCTCAGTCAGCAGTCTTGAAGCTGTTCTGTATGTAGAACTCCATACAGAACATTTGGACCATCCACTTCTATAGGAGATTTCTTGGAGTGGGGCATCTTCCTTGATCAAACATGATTTTTCTTAACCCTAAATGAATCCACAACCTCTCATTTCCTGTGGAAATAAAAGCAAAACCTCTTCTCCAAAGTGACAAATCTTTTTTACTTAAATTTGATGTCAAGGCATTTTCAAAATATATATGTTGGATTAATCCAATAGCATTTATAATCAAATGTCTTTTAGCAGTTGTTGTTCCTTCCTTGGCCATCAAACAATTCAAAGAAAACACAATAACATACAGTATTCAGATTCTCTGTATTTTCCCTCTTTCTGTGGCTCAATTTTAAACTCTATTTCTTTTATTTTAATTTTTAATTTTTAGTTTTTTTGAGCAGGGATTCTCTGTGTATCCTTGCCTGTCCAGGAACTTACTCTGTAGACCAGGTTCTCCTTGAATCTCTATGAAGAGATCTTTCTGCCTCTGCCTCTGTTTCTGCCTCCCAAGTACTGGAATTAAAGGTGTGTGCCACAACACCTGACTATTCTTTCTTTTTTAAAGGACTTTATCCTTTTTCTGTTCTTTCCCAAGCCTACATATATTTTTAACACATTCTCAAACATTTAGAGGTGTTTTTTTTTTTCCTATTTTTACTGCATACCTTTCTTTTTCTGCCCAAATGAGGCTTTAATTTTCTAAGCAATATGGCTAGGACTAAAGCAATGGCTTTAACAGCTGGATCCACCCCATTTCTTAGCTTTCTAAAAGTCTAGCTTCGTGATGTAGGTACTGGCAAGAGCCATGTTTATTGCCACACTCTATGGAGTTTTAAGGTCCCTGCCACTACCAAGAAGCATGCTGTAGCTATTCATAAACATCATTTATGTATTTGGTGGTGAGGCCTCTTAAAAAGAGTTGTAAGGTTTTTGCATCCAAAGCTGAGTCAGGA
>NW_004949099.1:16241268-16248902 GCF_000317375.1 Microtus ochrogaster | reverse complement strand
CCCCAACTAAATGCTTTCTTTTTTAACACTTGCCATGGTCATTGTATATCTTCATGGCAATAGAATAGTGACCCAGACAAGAATTTCCTACATTCCCTTTTCTCCCTATTGGAATGGTAATGTATATTCTGTGCTATCATATAGTAAAAGTATGTAATCTGATCTGCTTTTTTTTATTTTGATTTTACAGTTAAAAAATTCCCATAAGTCTGAAACGTGACTTTGAACTTTTGGACTTTTAAACAATGGTGACACTGTAATAGACTATGGGATATTTTAAAGGTGGACTGAATGTATTGTTTTATTTTATGGTATGCCTGCAAGCTTATGGTGGCCAGGGAGTGGAATATGGTGGTTTGAATAAGAATGGCCACCATAGGCTCATCTATTTCAATGTTTAGTCACTAGGGAGTGGAACTCTCAGATAGGATCAGAATATTTATTAGGAGGTGGAGCCTTGGTAGAGGAAGTATATCATTGGGGGTGGACTTTATGGCTTCAAAAGCCTAGCCAGGCCCAGTATCTCCTTCTCTGCCTAAGGATTAGGATGTAGAGCTCATCTACTGTTCCAGCAGCTACCTGCTAGCCCCCATGCTTCCTACCCTGATAATGATGGACTAAACCTATGAAACTCTAAGCAAGACCCCAGTTAAATAATTTATTTTTATAAGAGTTGCCTTGGTCATAGAGACGCTGCATAGCAATAGAACAGTGGCTAAAACAGTGTGTCTATAAGGGAACTTCTAGATTAAGTTAAACGATATGGTGGGAAGACCCACCTGAACTGTTTTTTTTTTTTTAAATCAGGCATTTAGTACACAGTAGAAGTACAAGCAATACAGATAAATTGATGATTATAAATAGATTTATATGTGTATCTATATATCCTTACATGTTATATGTTCTGATACCATGCTATCAGCATTCTTTGTGCATCATAAGGAATTGGACTGCACTGAGAGATCCTGAACATCAAACCATGGATGTTCAGGACGCCAGAATTCTAGACTAAGCACTTGAGCCCCAACCTTAGTCTGGAAACTCGAGAATCAGGAGCAACAATAATGAGAGTTTCATTTTTAAGATTATATAAGTTCCAATTCAAGTGCAAATGCTTGAAAACCAGGAAACCCTATAGTATACATTTCAAGTCCTGATACCATGACTTATGTCCCAGCTTACAACTAGTCAAAGAGAATGAATCTTCTCTTACTTCTGCTTGTTCTGTGTATGCTTCTAACAAATAATATGACACATCACACAGGAGAGCACCATAGGTTTCATTCCATCTACTAATTCAGATGTTAATGCTATTCATCAACACCTTACCTCAGTGTGATAATGTTTAATCAAATATCTGTATGACCTGTGGCCCAGTCTCGTTGACACACAGCATAACCATCATGGATAGTAATCTAGATGGCAAAGGGAAAGTGAGGCATGGGTAGCCTAGAAGAGAGTGTGGGAGAGCAGCCCTGCCCCATGTTGTTCTGCTTCTACTCCTGTGTTCTAAAGACCGTTCTCTGAAAAGCCCCATTATGGAACTCTGGAGGATAATCACAAGTGTCAAGAAGCATACTAGAACAAATCATATTGCCCATCCCTGAACCTTATGGCCTACTCTGTATTTCAAGAAATAATATATAATAATTGTCAAGAGAGCTAAAAACATACAACTTATTTTAACAGACTAAAAGATAAGTAGAATAATTTGGAATCTCAGTGGAAGTCTGGAGAACAAGATTACCAACTTGTCCCTGAGTCGCCTAAAATCTCCTCATTTAACAAATAGAAGTTTAATATCTTAGGAGTCTACCTGCTCCCTAATAAATGATAGTGGTGACCTAATATGTGAGCAACATGTCTCAAATTATCTGTGGTAGCAATCAATTTTCATTTCCTGATTGATGAAATACCTATACTTGTGTCAACTATAATAATTGATTACTAGAAGAATGAAATAAAAAGGCATGTAAAATACAAGGCTACAATTTCATGGCAAATTCAGCACTTATAAATTTCTCTAATAAATAATTACAACCCATTATTAGTATGATTTTTCTTGTCGGGAATAAGTTGCACATAGTTTGAGACTGACCCTGGCCACAGAACACACTGATGCAGGATGAAGACATGTTTCAGTCTGAGGAAGGAAGAGGCAGCATGAACACCGTGATTCGGACATGATAGATTGGACATTTTCTAAAAGGACTCCAATTAGGATAACATCATGGTAATAGAATATTACTATGGCAAAGACTGGTAGAAAAATGGTACACAAATAAAAAGAAGGCTGGTGTCATAGGTGCAGATATTAAAGAAATGGAAACAGGATTGTATTGGTGAATTTTGTACCACTCTGACAAAATAAATTATATGTGCAGCTTAAGGGAAGGAAGATTTATTTTGTTTATAGTTTCAAAGTATTTGTTCCATAGTAGCTTTGTTTTTTAATTTGACAAGAATCACTAAAGTGGCAATATGTGGAGGAGGAAGCTTTCTACTTCCTTTGGCCAGGAAGCAGAGAACAAGAAAAGGGCCTCAGCAAGATGTACCCTTCACGGGCACGTCTTCAGCAACTCACTTCTTTCTTCTGTGTCCTACTTCTGACATTTTCTTTCAGTTCCTAAGACAGGGACACTATCTGGGGACCAAACTTTAAACACAGGAGCCTGGAGTGGACATTACATACTCGAACCACAATAAGGGATAACTTGTAACAAGTAAAATCTTTAACCTTAAAAGTTAAAGACAAGTGTATATTGAAGATAATAAAGCAAAAAGAAGTTGTAAATGCAAGAATAGTGGGTTTTGACTGTAAACTACCTTTTGTCACTAAGATACTACAATCTCCTATAAGAGTTAATTAGCTAGAACCATGATTAACCACTAAGCATCTCAGTTATTTTGTCTGTATTGTGGCATTTCTGAAACTATCTGTTCCATAGAGATTTTTTATAAATATATATATATATATATGTGTGTGTGTGTGTGTGTGTGTGTACAATATTTTTAATGGATTACTTATATATAATGCATATTGGTGTACATTTAGTATGTTATCCATGACTCTGTCTATATGTATCCAAATGTGAAGATATATGCCTATCATTTAGTACCATAATTGACACACAATTATTGATTATTTGTTGTTAACTGTAGCTATTAAATTTCTCAGCAATAATCAATTCAATCTCAAAACTTTTGAGCAATGTGTATCTTTAACTTGATGATGATTGGCAGTAAACTATGGAAAAGTATGATTTCTTGTTTATATTGAAAGCATTCCTTCCACAGGCTGTAAACATTTTTAGGACTTCTCAAAAGTGTATGTGCTGCGTTCATGCTGGACTTGTCCACAATGATTTCATTCCATCCATAAGAATATATGTTGCTTGAAAGAAGAGCCTTTTGTCCGTAGTGACCAAATTACATTTATTTGTCTTGTGGGTATTTGGACTCTTTTTTATCATCCTTTCCAAAGCAGTTACTTAACTGTTCCACAATGTTGTTTCTGCTTTTCCTTTAGTGTCTTCTCTATATTTTTCATTTCATTCTGTAGATGCTTGTTTATATCTTCTATTCAGGAATAAGACTATGAGTCTTGATTGATAGTCCTATTCCTTCTCTGTATTACTATCACTTTGTCTTTGTACATGCTCAATGTAAACGGAGTCACATCTGTCACAGTTACCAAACAATGGACTCTGCTGTATTTGAGATCTATCAAGAGGAAGAAGTGACCAAAAGGGGCTGGAGAAAGGGGCCATTGGTGTCCATTGAAGTCCAAAAAAATAGACAGATGGTCAGAGAAGGGAACCCATGGATCATGTCAAGGAATTCAAGGTAATTAACTTTGATGGAATTCATTTGTAAGAGTGAGCAGAACATGATATTACTTAATTAACTCATTTAAAAGACCATTCTCGCTGTTGTGTGTATAAAGTCTTGTACAAGAGCACAAGAGTGTAAACCATGACTGACAAGCATTCTGTTTCTAGTGCCATTGGGTGTTCATTATCAAACCAAAGGACTGTCAAGATTTTAGCCAAAAGAAAAATATTTTACTCAAGTTTTCTGTAAACCATTTGCACTCAGAGGCAATGTAAGTCCACATATAGGTCAGCAACCAATATGAGAACTAGGTGCACTGCATACACCTTTAATCCCATTACTCAGGAGACAAAAGCAGGCACAGTCCTGTGTGCTCAATACCAGTCTGGTCTACATGCAAGGTCCAGGCTAGCCAGGGCTGAGAGTGATATCTTATCTCAATAAATAAAAATTTTAAAGAATCATATTAGAAACGTGAAGAGATAACTAAGAAGAAACTTGATGAACACTTGATTTTGTTCCAGGGTCTACCTTGATGAGACTCAGATGTTGTTAGGTGTGATACAATGACCTTCTTAGAAAAGGAAAATAAATAAAAAAGAATGAATAAAAGAAAGAATAGAATATTAAACCATACTTTGCTGATTTCCACAGTGAAAATAACCCCTGTTGTCAATTTCAGACAACCAGTTGTATCAGACATAGAACTGGGATATGACTCCAGAATACTAATGGTATATGTGTTAGATGTGAATGCTGCCAACAGATTTCTTACGTTATTAACCTCTTTGAGTGGCTGCAAGACTTTGGTCACTGACCCCATTTTACCTCTTTGGGCCCTTAATTTTCCCTTTCCAAAATTCCCTCAGTCTTCTCATCTTTTCCTTGCTTTCCACTTACCAGAAAGCCAGGATATCTGCCAACACAATATATTTTTAATTCTCAGAACACTTGAAATAGATCATGAGGGTTCAATGATGCTTTATTAATTAACCTGTAAAATCATTCCATTTTTTTTAGCCTGCACTCACACTATTATGCTAGTAGATTCTTAAATAGATGCAACTATTCATGGAGAAGGAAAATATAATCCTGTTCAGGACATGGCATTTATGGCACCAGTCAAATTACCTTTAATTAAAACATTATTAAACAACCCACACTGTCTATAAGTCAGAGTTTTTTTTCCTGGAAACATTGGCTTTGCAGGACAAAAACACTGTATGTTAAAAAGATTCTTTCCTATCCAGTTATTTCCTAGAAGTAGATGGAGAATTGCAGGTCTGTGGGGGAGCTGTTAAAATTAACTTCTCCCACCACACCACTAAAACTCTCACCTGTGAACAAGGGAACCAATCTAGCAAATGAGAAATGTACCATGAACTATCCATTACTCTTGGCAAACTAAATTATAGTCTTTCTTCGCTACTCAAGAATAAATGATTTCCTCTGGTTTCAGATGTGATCAGTAAGAATGACAGCAAAGGAAAAAAAAAGGAAAGAAGAGAGAGCCTGGACTGGACTGATACCTTTGCATGGCTAATGCCATCGAGTCATTAAGTCATAGAAAGGGCTGTGCGAAGCCTAGTGTTGTTTGCAGCAGGCAATATTTTACGTAGTCAAGGCTATCTGAGCTTGCAGCCCAGCTGCCTATGATGAGCTAAAATGCATAAATTCACACACCTCCAACTGTCAGCTCTTTTCACAAGCAGTGATTATTAAAAGTGCGTTCTTAATTGGCAAAAGAATCTTTGCTCATATGCCTGCTAATTAAATTACTAATCATTTAACAATTCCTCATGTTACATTACCTGGAAAATAAAAAGACAAGGTCATAATCACCCTCAGTATTACGTTAAAAGATTTGGGGAGAGATGGTAAGTAAGCTATGGCTGGCTGAAGGGGTGAGATGATATGAGAACATTCAAGTGGGCATAGTTCATTAAGCTACCTTCCCGGACTGTTCAGAAAATTGTGTGCAATAGTATCTAGCTCATTTAATACCTGGAGTCTACCATTCAGATGGTTAAACAAATGAGATTCATACAAGCTTCGTCACCCCGTAATTCACACCTCATTTGCTCTTTCCTTTGTACTAACATCTGCTACATCACTCCGACTGTTTGAAGAACTCTTGTAAGTGCCCCTAGGAAGAAGTTGTGCAGCTGTGTTCAGACCCCTTGACATGATATATGTCCTGTCTTCTCTTTGAAATGGAAATGTAGGCACCTTTAAAATGTTAGGTAGTGATAAAACTTCAGAGAACACCTTTGCAATTTGAAAACATTAAACCAAAAGACGACCTAATACCATTTCCCCAAACCTGAAGTCATATTCCTGAATCTCATATTATAGAAATCCAATTCAGCAGCATCCGTCTTCACACCCGCTGAACACTCACAGTGAAGAAGCATCTGGTAATTCAGATAACCCAATATGCTGACTTTACAAACCATCACAGATCTCTAAACGTGCTCATAGGTAAACACTGAGCACTGTTATTGTTCAGGGGAGTTGCTGACACTGAACACGGCTGAGTCTCAGCATTTTACTTCCACTCAAGACCTATGTGGGTGTGTCTGATAAGCTGCCATATTTTACCAGCTAATAGAGACTACAGATCTTCTCTTGTAAGTTATAATTAAGTTCCCCATTTTCAACAAACAAATTTTAGAGCTGTAGCACCTGTTGCACTGCAGAATAAAGAAGATGAATAATATCTACATAATGATAGCAATTGCCCTGATGTACTAAAGGATTCTGATTGTGGTATTTCTGGAAAACCTAGATGTGATCAGATTTTTTTCCAAGTCGATCTTCCTTTAACATGTTTTTCTTCAAATCCTCCTCAAGCCTCTCCTCAAATACTAATGAAAATTTCTCCTAACTTTTAAAGCTATTTTTTATTTGTATGTCTGCTGTGTATCGGTGTTTGTGCACGTATGTGTGAGTGTACATGCACAGAGACCAACGTAGCATATCTTCCTCTATCACTTTCCACCTTTTTTTGAGATAGAATCTTTCACTGAAGCTAGAGTCTAATGACTCAGCTAGACTGGCTTGTCTCAGTGAGCCCCAAGATCGACCTGTCTCCATTCTCAATGCTAGAATTACAGGCAGGCATCAGTGTGTCCAGCTCTTTGGGTGAAGGCATTGGGAGATACTGACTCGGGTTCTCAAATGTGTGTAGCAAGAATTTTTCTCACTAAGCCACCTCTGCAGCCCTCCAACTCCTAATAGTTACAGTATTCTTTTGTGAAAATTTTATACTTTAGATCAAAATGATGAGTACCTATTCCAAGATGAAGGATCAGAGGTAATTATTAAGATGCTAATACTAATAATATAAAGGAGTGTGCTTGAGAAAACAGATACAAAAGCATATGTCCCTCTCATGTAGCAAGTCCTGCAGTATCACTGAAGAATGAGAAATATTTTGTTGCATTCTGCAAGCAGTTCCTAATTCTTATGAAAATACCCATGGACAAGGATTGCTTTGTTACAAATTAGGGGAGAAAGAAAGAATAGAAGTATGTAGTTGTGGAATAAGACAAGAGCATTTTACTCAAATGCAAATGAAAATGCAAAAAAAAAGCTTCACAAAGGCTTTATACCTGTGTAAATTCTTACAATAAAGCTAATCTGATTTTCTGAATGAAGGAAATACTATGAACATGTAATCATGAGACAACAAAGTTGTTTAGAAATAGTTGTTTTTTATTGATTTATTGAGCTCTACATTTTTCTCTGCTCCCTTCCTTGCCTCTCCCCTTCATATGTCCCTCTGTCTCTCTGTCTCT
>NW_004949099.1:16230350-16241168 GCF_000317375.1 Microtus ochrogaster | reverse complement strand
TGTGTGTGTGTGTGTGTGTGTGTGTGTGTGTGTATAGGCATGTCATGGTATACCTACGAAGGTCAGCATTTTCCTTCTACAACGTGGGTTCTAGGGACTAAACACTGGTTGTTAAACTTGGGGGCAAGTGCCTTTACTTGCTGAGCTACCTCACCAATCTAAGAAATAGTGTCTTCTATCTGAAAAGTGGAACTAGTTTGGTTTTGTCACAGAGTGTGAGCGGAAAGAGATGAAAGAGGGATGCTGAACAGAGAATGGTTGTCAGAGCAGCCTGCCTATTTGAAGAACCATGGAGTGCCTTTACAGAGTTCTTCCTTGCCTGTGTCTGCTTTGTGACAGTTCTCAGTGGAGTATATCAACCCACAGGAGAAACGCAAGACTTCAAAACATCAATATCAATTATAAATCTGTCTTAAGAGTCCCAGAGAGTTGTCAGGGACAAGAATGTGGGTGGTAATTACAGGCATGGGATAGAGAAAAATTGATAAATATTTCGGAGATTTATGTGGGACTTTCTAATGAATGAAGAATGCTTACACAGGAAGGAAATAAAGAGGCTTCTCATGTATCCACCAATGACTAAGTTGGAGAAAATAAAGGGACTAGAGCTAAAAGGGAAGGTGATATATTGATGTTTGGTCATTTCTACTTAGTGGGTTTCCAATTTTCCTACAGCATGCTCAGCATGCACTATTCTTGAAAGAGGTTAGATCTAGATATAATAATTAGAATAAAGTAGTACCTCAATAAAAAGTTGAAGTCATGGGATGTTGTGTGAAGTGAGAAAAGACAAGTCCTAGCAGCATGGCTAGCACAGTAATAAAAGAAGGTGGTAGGGAAGGAGGAAAAGGAAGAGGATATGTTCAAGGTGTTTCTTTTACATCTTATCTAGTTTAAAACGGTCCTCTATACCTAGAGTGTTAAATGTTTTGGTCCTTGGCTCACTCATCTATATGTTAAATAGTTTCCAAAAATTAGACCCGTCTCTAATAGAACTTGAGAATCAGTGAAGATAGGCCCTTCTAAAAGTAAAGAATACTCAATTATCAATTCTTACAGAGAAGGTTATAAATTGGCATGGTCTCTTTGGAAGACTCTGGTAATCTCTGTTAAAGCTTTTATTTTGGCCCAATTCCAATTTCTAGAAATTCATCTCAGAAAAATTACACTCATGTATGCTCAGAGTAAACCTTAAGGGACCTTCACAGCAACATTGTTTATTTTTTGTGGTAAATATGAATAATCCAAGCATCTATAAGGACCATAGTCCTTAAAATAGACATAGTATCGATAGAGTTATAGGAGAAAAATATCTAGATAGAAGTGTGATACGGGCTGTTATGGCATCTGAATGGAATTGGAAACACTAAGTGTAGATTGTTCTTCTGAATGCGTTGCCTAGATGCAGAAGGCCCAGAAGACAGCAGCAGCCAAAAGAACTTACAGGTGGACTTCGTGGAAAGTGGAAGGTTCAGGTATTGTGTCAACAGATCCAAAAAGAGATAAACAGAAAATACCAAACATGAACTGAAAGTGTTGAAACCATCGTGTTCATGCAATTGTATGTCCTGATGCCAGTCTGAAGAGATCTGATATTGCTCTGAGTGGCTGTTCCATGCTCTGCCATAGAGGGAATCAACAAATAAGTTCATTCTCGGTCCCACTGACCACACAAACTCATGTAATTCACTTTTCTAGTAATCAGCTAAAAAGGAAAAACAAAAGATAGAATATCTATATTTTCACTTAAAGCTTTCAAAGTACCAATCTGTTGAGTTCTGAGAGGCACATACAAGGAACTATTTATACTGTGAATTCATGTGCCATGTGTTGCCTTACATACATAAATGTCAGAAGAGACAGTTGCTCTGCCTTCTGGTATGACTGCACATCACACCAGGAAGCCCTGAAGACAATCAACCTCAGGCATCCCTGAATAAGATTCCTAAAAAAAATGTATGTTTTATGAGGTATGGTTATAAATGAGATTTTATTTGCCATAAAAATAATGATCTCACAAATTGCTTTTCTGATCATATACAGATATCATCAAAATAAGTATATAATACTATGCATCTCTGTAGTCAATCAAATTATTAACTTTATATGGTACTATAAAATCATGACCATATTATCTAATAACACATGATTACACTGTATAAGAGCAGGTACATATGCTTTCCTAATTCCCTTTCTTTTTAAAAATAAATAATATAGTATTCTCTTCAATTAAAATATATATTAATTAATTTGTTTGTTTGTTTATTCTTCTCTCATGTATTGCATCCTGACAAGTTTTTCCTAGCTCTTCTGCTACCACATTCCATCTCTCCCAGATCAATTTGTCCTCTATTTCCACTCAAAAAAGAGTAGACCTCTCAGGGTGTGCGGGTATACACGTGTGTGTGTGTGTGTGTGTGTGTGTGTGTGTGTGTGTGTGTGTACAAGTTGAAGAAATTTTTTATTCTGCTAAAATATACATTGGTATTCCCCTACTCTGATTGGGAAGTTGACCTTATTTGGTAGTAAAAGGAGCAGAAATAAACAGAGTATAATAAGTATCCACAATATGTGAAAAATACAATTACATTCATTCTTGTGGCTACTTGTAGAATCTTTAAAAACTTGATAAACTTGCCTGTAATTTTAGAATAAGTGAAATTTTCATTTTTTTGTTTTTTAATGAATGAGTCAGATAGTCTATATTTCTTGGGTTCTGATCCAAAAAAGATAGTGCCAATGACTCCTTGCTCTTGGACTTGAAGGAAACTAATTTAGTGAAAAGATATGTATGCATTTTTTCAATTATTAGTTCTCTTCTCTGTCTTCTATTCTCTTAAGAGCAAGAAAAAATGAATTAGATAGGAAAATTCCAATTAAAATAGAAAATGTTACCATTGAACAAACTATAAATGTAGCAAAACTAAAATGATAAAAATTTTATACCACTGAAAATAGTGTGGGATCTAGGATGCTCATATAGTACTGTTTGGAAATAGTAGCTAATTAAAAGAAATCTAACTAATTGTTCTAAGTCTAACCACACATAAGAATACCATTAGGCACAGAATTTCCCATCTGCAGCAAATGCTATGATTTTCTACTATGATGATGTACAATGTGGTACAGAAACTTCTTGTCCATCTCTAGAGGCAAGTAGGAAGAAATGTGTATATCTAATAGAGAGTTATTCTTCAGTCATGACTAATAATCTTTATGCATTTTCATACAGATTTCAAAAGCAATAAGCATCTTAAAAAATATCCTAAAAAAGCCAGGCGATCATGGCACACACCTTTAATCTCAGCACTCAGGAGGCAGAGGCAGGCAGAAATCTGAGTGTTTGAGGCCAACCTAGTCTACAAGAGCTAATTTCAGTACAGGCTCGACAGCTACAGTGAAACCCTGTTTCAAAAAACAAAAACAAAAAACAAAATAAACCTCTAAAATGATACTTGTCTTGTGCTATCATTTATGTACTTTAATATATAGGACAATTATATACATTGTCAAATTCTCATATATTTGAATAAATATATCTGAAGACTCATATAGCTAAATAAATCTGTAAATGTGGATTAGAAGACATTTCCTAAATACAGTACAAAGGGTTACATTTGCTGTCCTGTTCATATGATGTCAGAAACATAGATGGGCATGCTATATCCTTGTTATTTATTGAATAGCAATAAATTCACAAACTCTATTAAATTTTGGGCTGTAGCTAACCAAGTGTTCTCAATTATACTTTATATGCAGTACTGGAAACCACAGTCTCTTTTATTCTAATTGTAATTACTAAAATGATTTCAAGCCATTTATTACACTTCAGACAGTAATGTGCTTGTGTGTTTACATATATATGTCTGTGTTACAGAGAGGATTTGAAAAGGCTTTACTGAAGCAGTTAACTGATACAAAGGGCCACAGCGAGTTTCTAGTTAAATTGTTAATGAATCCAGTCACAGGTCTTGAAGGAAACAAATCGTATGGGAGGTAAGGCTAGGTGACATAATAAGTCACAAGATTACCTAAGTAAGAAAAGGATGACATTTGAGTTAAAATCGTAGGGGAAAAGGGGGTGGGGAGATGCTATGACCTGTCAAGCCAACCTTATGATAGGTGCTCTGCACTGTCTGATGTGAGGTGTCAGTGTCCTTCTTTCTGTATGATCTAGGAGAGAGAGTTGTATCTTTTAAGTCCTAATTTTTATATGGTTTTGATATGTCTATGCCTGTGCATTCCTGTTTTAATTCTGTAAGTTCATAGGTGGTAAGAGTATACTTGCATGAATAAATTAGCTATGAGTATGTGCTGTGACTTGTGTTGGACAGATGGAGGCTGTTTACTTGCATAAACAGGATACAGAAACATTCTGTCTCAGCAATCACACTAAGAATGGAGCCAATTCCTCTTTTGTAAAGCAGAATCATTTAGGGCAAGGGCCAGCTTGGAAGCCACTGTTCCATACAAGATGAAGTAACACAACTCAGGATGTGGCCTGAGATCCACACGTGATAAAGCCAGGGGATCAGGATAGAGACACATAATATGTATTACCAAAGGCAAAAAAAGAAGAGAGTAATGGTTGGTTCTGTTTCCTGAATTCATGCAGATACACAACTTAATTCTGTGTACCTTAAAACCAAATAATTTGCTTTAAAATTAAAACTTAATGGCAAATCTTCTTGACTGTGTATAAACTGACATAATGCTGTGGCTGAAGAGACAGTTCAAGTGATTAAGAACGTCTGATTTTGCAGATGACCCAAGTTCCATTGTCAGCATCCTTTGGGTGATTCACAACCATCTGTCACTCCAGATCCAGGGTGATCCAGTGCCCTCTTCTGGGCTCTACAGGTACCCGGACATTTGCAGCATACATACACATAGATAGATATATGCATTTTAAATTTTTAAAAATCTTTATAACCTCAATTCTAATGGAGATTGTGGAAAGCAGATGAGATATCCACCCCTTCCCCACAATTAAGCCCCATGATTCAAGAAAAAAGTTACATATGCCACCATAAAATGTCTACTTATGATTGTTGAAACTTCTGATTTTTTAAAGGAGATGTAAAATTTGATTGAAGATATTGTCTTCCAACCTTAAAACTTTGAATGTATTAAAACATGATTATAAAAGAAAAATGTAGCCATCCATGTTGTACATACATAAAATGAGTCCATGTCAGATTAGTTAATTCAATGATAGAGGAAATATAACATGTAATTACTAATTCACAGGAAAATCAGTACAGGAGATGCATACCCAGATCAGAAATGCTGGAATGAATTTGTTTAGTATGGGTAAGCTCAGTCAGTAGCCACAGAGAAATAACAATCAAGTCTATCTCCTCTGGACCAAATTTGCATTTCTATGGAACTGGAATTATTTGCACAGTTATCAGTTTTCTACAGCTCACAGAGTTGTGCAATAGTTCAAAGGCATGAAAAGAGATTTCCTAGAATCAGATAACTGAGGCAATGCTAGCTTTTTATTAGAAAAACAAAGTAACACTTTGTGATGAGCTTCTGAATGTTTCACACAACCTCATGTTGTAGAGCATGAATCTATACTACAGATGTGTAGTCTATGGGTAAGGCTTTCTGTATTCCTGGTGGACCATGAAGAAACAAAGAATAATATTTGAATCTAGTGAAGGTCAAAGGGTCCACAAGAGTGTTGCCAAACTTCTTTGTAAAAACCTCTCCTTTTCCACTTTCTCATATTCTTATATTGACTAACACTTACATTCTAGTTGTAAAAACTGTCAGATAAATGCGTAACAGAAATGCAGATGTTATCCACAGTATTGAAAAGAAGGTGCAATGTAGTATATAGAAATGCATGGCTGCCTGCACATTAAATAATTTAAGTCTTCGAACTGAACAAAGTCTGTCCAATAAGATCCAGGCTATCCTCTTCCAAGGAGAAGGGTGAGAGCTTGTAGAAGAATGATATGATATAGGTAGAGGGTAAGTGGAGGAAGCCATAATGCTCCCTTATAGACAGATTAGTTTGGAACTCTTGCTAGTCACTAATCTGTGGATTCTTTATAAATGTTTTCCATGAATTATATTTTATTTTATTTTCTATTTGGGAGAGGTGGAATGATGTGGGAAGGTCATATGTCAATTTGTTGATTTCATTGGTTAATAAAGAAACTGCCTTGGCCCATTTGATAGGCCAGTCCTTAGGTGGGTGGAGTAGACAGAACAGAATGCTGGGAAGAAGGGAAGTGAGCTCAGACACCATGCCTCTCCTCTCTGGTCAGACGCCATGAAGCTCCAGCCCAAGATGGATGTACACTAGAATCTTTCTGGTAAGCCACCACTTCGTGGTGCTACACAGATTATTAGAAATGGGTTAGTCAAGAGGTGAGAGTTAGCCAATAAAAGGCTGAAACTAATGGGCCAGGCAGTGTTTAAATGAATACAATTTGTGTGTTGTTATTTTGGGTCATAAGCTAGCCAGGTGGCTGGGAGCCAGGTGGCAGGAATGCAGCCCGCTGCTCCTTCTACAGTGAAAGTCACAAACACTCTATGGGATACATATGGATATAAGAGGACACCTGGTGGAAATCGGTTTTCTCCTTTCACTGTGTGAGTCCTGGAGATTGAGCACAAGTTCTCAAGCTTGCTTGGTAAAGCCATTATCCAATGAGCCATCTAGCTGTCCCCTCCTACCATCACCACCCCATTAAATTTTTAACAGTAGGTACAAATTCTTTTGTTTCAAACAGTAGGTTCGTTTCTTTTGCTTCAAAGATGATTGAATATATGGAAGATTTAGTTTTGCAATGTAGTACCTAACCATTTTCTGAATCTAGCTATGGTTATGAGATTTACCCTTTTGAGATTATATCTCAAAGAGAGCTGCTTTGTGTTTTTAGGATAACAGAGTTTTAAAAGTGCAGCCTACAGTGTGAGCTCATCTTTTTCTGGAAACCAGAGTTGGTATAAATCCTGAAACATTAACTTGAGCTAAGTTAATTCCAGTCTTGAATTTAAAATACCTACTTCATAAGCCTCCTCTCTATGGAGCAATAATTCCCGTGGACTCTAAACCATTTTGTCAGGAAGTTAGGTGGGATAGGTAAATATACGATCTGAGTACCTATTTCTAGTACCTATTTAGCCTTCCTAGTAAAGTAATTTAATACTTGCATATTTGTGTTAATTTGAATGGTGTGACCTGTGGCAGTAGGCACATTTAATCACTAGCAGAGAACTCGTTGTGTTAAGAGTAAATTTATTCTGACTTAATGTTTGTCATGACTTGTAAGCTATCCATTTCCCCCAGTGTTTTGGTTTAAATCAGATTCATCTCTGTCTTACAGCAGAAATGATGTGAAAAAGCTCCAATGTGCTTCTTCAGCAATGTTTTTCTTTGGTCTTAAAACAAAGATTCGTTCTGCTTTGATTTCTCACTTTCTACTCATCATTGGTGGCATTTTCAAGGCTATCCACTGACCTGTCTCTAGTCAATATGAGAAACTCTTACCTAAGATGGCTTTTGCCTTAGAATTGGGTTTGTTCATGTCTTTGTGAGGAATTGCAGCAAAGCCTCCGAAGGCACAAGTTGTTTTGGGTAAGAATATTGTTCCCTGGCAGAATGCTTGAGGCCTCCAAGGATCTGAGCCTCCAAGCCAGCAGTGCTACCTTTGGCCATCCTGGGACGTCTCGCAGACCCCCTAACCTCTGTACCCATGAAATCAGTAGATTTACTCTCCCAGTGGTAACAAGAAAGTGTAATTTTGGAAATCATCAGATTGCACTTTCTCTTTAACTACCGCTTAAATTCAGTTGTGATTTTAAACGTTTAAAATTATCAGTATCTATGCCTCTAAATTTTAGAAGCAAATAATGGGGAATCCATATTTCTTTTGAGTAAGAACAGGAAATGATGTGATATTGGCAAAGAGAAATGCATTCTGTCCTAATATGAATTTTATATGAAGCACTAAGTCCTGACAATTATGCATGTATGCCACAGTTTGATTCTTGGCCAGTTCCTCTGTTCATGCGCATGCCGTGAGTGCTGCATCCGTGCAGATCCCGCTCTCAGATTAGACTATTAGATTCTAAGCACAAATTGTAAACGTCCACTCTGTGGTGAAGAGCAACCCCTCCAAACTCGACAGATCACGGATGCTGCCTGTGTGCCATTCCGCCTTGTTTATTTTCTCCCTCATGCTCTCTCTCTTAAAACAGGACATAGTTGTGAATTCTGTATCAAATAATGGAACGGCTCTGTTTGTATGAACTAATCAGCTCCCTTATTAGGTATGCCAATTAGTCTAAATTCTTTCTCATTACAGTAGACTTCAAGAGTGTAAACACTCTCCGCTACTTAAAACCCCAAAGAATGTCAAGCTGAGCATTTATGATGCCTTTTTGCAAACAACGCAGCTGCAGTGGTGGCTTAAATAGCTTCCATGTGGCTCACCTCCTCAGAATACAGAGTATGTTCATGTGAAACTTGGACGTTACTTAAACTCACCTCTGGGGCCATAGAGTTAAATGTTATTAAGACTATGCATCAGCTTCATTCCAGTTCCGTTGGTAGGTGGCCTTTTGTCCAGAAAGAACCTTGATTTAATGGCACTTTTATCTTTCGTAATTATATTCAATTTGTTAAGAAAAACAAACAAGGTAAATTACAACAATAAGATCCAGAGTCTCAACCCTTGCTGAATTGGAAAGCTTCTCAGAAAACAACTTTGAGTCACCCTCAAATCCTTTACAATAAAAAAAAAAAAATCTCACTCTAGTTCCTCACATCTACAGACAGGAAATGGAATCTCAGTGTTGCCCTCTTTTCCCACTGCTGATGCCTTCAGTCTGAAAACCAAAGGCTCCAGATTCCAGCCTGAAAGGAGCCTGGGCCGCATCAGGGAAAAGCTTGGAGAAGAGACATCATGGTTGTTAATGTGGACATGCAGCCTGGCCTGCCCGTCTCTAACCTTCTCAATCAGCAGCCTTTTCTTACCTAATTACCGAATTCTGAGAGAACCTAATGAGGTGCTGTCAGATTTACATTGAAATTATTTTAAATGTTATCACAGTAGCCATGGTGATGATATATAAATGGACAAAATACCAAAGAGCTGGAGAAATGTCACCATTACACCCACATCCATTCGCTTTTAGCAAAGGCATGAAGTCAGCATATTGTAAGCTTTTTGTGTCCACAAGAAAGTGGGACGTTTCGGTTAAAACAATTGTGATGGAAATAGTTTAAATAATACTATGAAGACAATCTTTATTGTTTTAAAGTTCATTTATCTTTAAAAGATGGAACCTGGACCTTTGAAGGGAGATTACACACCCACCCCCACCACCCCGTACCCCTTCTTTTCTGTTGCTTCCTGGATACAATGAGGTGAACTGTTTCCTCCATGGTGTCTTTCTGGCACAATGTTTGAAGCAACACAAACAAGATTCTGGTCTATTTCTGCATTGCTTTTCAATTCCCCAAGCATTGCTAGTTGACTTTTTAGAGGACGTGGAATGTAGACTTTGTTACCAGAAGAATTAGTGATTTTGCTACGTTGATTGTACTTTCTACAGCCACAAACTGCTACGGAGAGACTTATCATGTGCATTTAGTTTTTTTACAAAAAAAAAAAAATCTAGAAACAGCTGGCAGTGGTGTCACATGCTTTTAATCCCAGCCCTTAGGAGGCTTAGGCAGGCAGATCTCTGAATTTGAGGCCAGCCTGGTCTAAAGAGCAAGTTCTAGAACCAACAAAGCTACACAGAGATATCCCCTGCCCCCCCCCAAAAAAAAAACCTAGAAACAAAATAATTATCATAGTCACAAATTTCAGTTGTTAATGGAACTGCTACTTGTGCCACTTGATTGTTTTAGATGTATTTTGTTTTCAATTGTGTGTGCGTGTCCATGTATGCGAGTGCAGGTACCCAAGATTGGCATTGTATCCCTTACAGCTGGAGTTCTAAGTTGACAATTGTGAGCCAGGTACCACGGGTGGGTGCTCTAAACAGAACTCAGTTCCTTTGTAAGAATAAAAAGTGCGCTTAACCTGTGAGCCATCTCTGCAGCCCAAGAGCTGCCATTTATAAGCTTGAGACTAAAGTTCACTTGAGGGAAACTTTCATAGCCCCATTGGTTATAAAAAACACAATTACAGAACAAAGAGAACACTGTGGAATTTTTTACTTCTTTGGATGCTTTCTTTCATCTGTCTTCACATCTGTGTCACAGAATCAAGACAAACCGTGAGCTGTTTCCATTTCTACAACTTCTGAAAGATAGTATTTCTTTAAAAAAACATACCTTCGTCAGTCATCTTTTGTTCTGGTGATTCGGAATAGGCTCAATGAATCTGTAGACCATGTAGCATTACCATTACACTAGTTGGTTCAGGGTGATGTCACAAAATAGAGTGATTCCAGTAGCTTATAAAAGATGAAAATTTATTTCTCGGGGTTCTAGAGGATGGAAAGTCCAAGACAAAGTTTCTAGTCTATACTAATTCATAAATGTCACCCACAAGCCTTAAGTTGGAAGATTTATTAGCTCATGTTACAACTCGGGGGGTGTGCAGTCTGGTGGAAGGAACTGAGGATGCTAAGGATATATTTTGGAGAACTGGCCTAAAAATGATTTTCTCTACCACGGACTTTCACCCTGATAGACTGTCTAACTGTGGGGCCAGAGTAGCAATGGCAGCTGACCATCAGCTGCAACTTCTGAACTACATGACAAAATATAATCCTTTTGTTTAAACTGACTCCCTATGATATTGATTATCAACTTGACAGGACCTAGAAAGACCCAGAAGA
>NW_004949099.1:16216292-16230195 GCF_000317375.1 Microtus ochrogaster | reverse complement strand
AAGTTGACATCATACACAGCCTATTCTTACTGTATGCTTCCATGAACACAAAGTCAACTCATGAGGGTTGTAACCCTCTGACATAATCACTTCTCAGGACCGTGGGCTCATAATTTCAATATATGAGTTTTAGAGACAAACAGTATTCAATCCACAGCAACTATGCCATCTGGAAACTATGACAAATAGTGAAATTTGGCTTTTGCTCATGCTTTTATGCTCATATTTCTTTTCAACTCCACTGTGCCCAAATCTTCTAAGTCTGCATCCAAGTTGCCATGCAGGAAGAAACCAGCCTGCAGAGAATAACCTACCCTTAAAAACATGTCAACTTCCTACCATAAGAAATATTCATAGGCTATTATATCTTTGCTTTTTAAATAATTTCATATGCACTGCAGTGCTTTCACTAATGGAGATTGTTCATGCCTTGCTTTTTATTAGTTGTACCCTGTGTAGTTGGTATGGACCACTGCAGTTATCAGTTTTGAACTAATTAAAATGAACGTTCTTGTAGTCTTTTATCCATTTCTGCTCACCTAGATTTAGATAAAATATTATAAACTTGGTTGAGTTTCCAACTTATCAGAATTTAGGAGTTCAACAGTGCCACAGGAAGTTCTGCTGCAAAGATAAGCTTGGAATCCCTAGTCTCCTAATAAAGGGGGTTCTGGAAAATATTGACTGGATATCAGTCCTTGAATTAAAACAAGTTCCTTTTTCTTTGTTACTGTAAGATCACTGTTGACAAATCAAGGATCACAGTGATATCTCTAATTTATTGAGAAGTTGGAGCACAGATGGTCTTCATTTATTGAGATGTTAAATCACAGATGATTTTCAAGAACCACTTAAAGATACAATAGAGCATTTTCAAACTTTCTTCTGAGTTGAAATCTAATGAAAATTCTTACTTTTTCCTTCTTCCATTCAGTTTTACCTGCTGATTATCCCTACTGCTTCCCGAGTTCGTCTCTGCATTTAGAAATTGTATGATAATGTTGGGTGTCTTGTCTTCTCCACAATAAACATGGAACTTGAAGGATAACTAGGTTCAAGGTTTACAACAACATTCAACATTCACAGTGAGAGTCCAAATGAAGCACTGGCTAGCATTACACAGCCTAGACTCATGGAGGCAGGGGTACTCCTCCTGTTTGTCGAGTATCTGAGCATAGGCGGAGTTTACCTCCTTTCTCAGTTTCTCGGTTATAAAAAGATAGAATAATTAAAAAATGCGTTAGAATTCCTGTGACAATTGAATATATTTATAATTCTAGAACAGTGTCAAGACTCATGCCAATTGTGTAAGAAATATGAGTCCTCATTATTACTAGACTTGAGATTTTATTAGTGTGAAATCGATAATAAATATTAAATGCCTCTGGGACATTTTATTTCTATTATTTATCTCCGTATTATTAACTCCAAGAAGACAGTGACTATGTCTTTCTTTCTGAACATTATGCAGTCAGCTCTGGGTATTCGCCATTTCCTTCACTGTGAACTCCACCAATCTTAGATTTAAAATAATATGAGAAAAAGTTGCAATGTGCTGATCATGTAGTGATTTTTTCTTGTCCTGATCCCTGTAACAATGAGGTACAACAAATATTTACATAGCATTTGCATTGTGTTTTACACTAAAAGTAGTCTAGAAATGATTGAAAGTATACAGGGAGAGGATGTCTGTAGGTTATATGCAAATGCTTGCCACTTTATGTTAAGAAACTTGAGTATCCACAGATTTGGGCAATGGTGGGGGAATCCCAAAACCAATATCCTGCAGATACCAAAGGACAACTGTATTCACGTCTATGAATAAATAAATATAAAGAAGAATGACAATGGAAAGCATGAATAATAATAAGACAAAGATAAGTCTGTGGGATGCATTGATCTACTTGAGATTCTTTCATATCAACTCAGATTCAACTACTAGACCTATGTGTGTGTGCACGTGCACGTGTGCACACATGTGAATGCACATGATAATGTGTGTGTGTTTGTGTGTGTTTGTGTGTATGCACGTATACAGAGGTCAGAGACAGACAAAGGGTGACTTCCTCAATTGCTTTCCATATCATTGTTTGAGACAGGGCCTTTTAGCTGCCTGTGTTCCATCAGTTAACTAGATTGACTGGCAAGTGAAGTCAAAGGATCTATCTGTCTCTACCTCTCATCACTGGAACTGCAGGTGTGCTCTGCTATGCTTGCCTTTTTGCATAGGTGCTAGAGAGACAAACTTGGGCCCTAATGCTTTTTAAGAAAGCCTTTTTCCAGCTGCTAATTTTTCCAGCCCTTTTTATGTCTTAACAATTATCCAAACCTATCATATGGAAGTATTTGCTTCAATATTCTGTTTCTAGAAAAGAAATAGAAGAGAAGGAACGCATGAACTATTTCTTAGAAAGGCTAATATTGTACCTGGACAAAGGAAAACCAGACAAAAAATTCCCATAAAAATTGTTTATTTAGATTTTAAAATTTAATTTACATGCATAATATGAAAACCTGAGCTTTCCTAAGTTGGCCTTCCCACAGCTCTAGGAGCTGACCATACAGGTTCAGAAATGCACCACACAGATGCAGAAGGCACATTTTCATGGACAGTGTGTGACTGTTTTTTTTTCTTTTTTTTTTTCACAATGTGGGAATTCTTCAGGTGTGTGTGTCAGCTGACAGGGAGCACTGGGCTGTGTCCTGGGAATTCAGCAAGGTCCTCTGAACAAGAATAACTCTAAAACGAGATCAAGTAATTACACTAGTAAGAGCATCTGATGACTCCATTAGATGTGCTTACCTTTCCAGTAATTCAGAGCCATACTTGAGGGTAAGAGTGACATCAGCCCAGAGCACCAGATGATAAACATAAAATGTGACATGGCCCCGTAATAAGCCTGCTGGGAATAGGACGCAAAATCCCATTTCCAAATAGTGTAATGAGGTCCTCCATTTATTTGTCCCAATTCTTCTTCTCTTCAACAGGCTGATTGCTGATAAGGAGTCACATGTGAGTATGAATGTGCCAGTCACCCAAGCCCCTGCTGCTTGGTAATGATGTCCAAATCAATAGCTTAACTGGCTATGTTCTTTCTCATTCAAAAGAGAGGAAGCATATAACAAAAATGAGTGTATTTTCAAGAAGTGATCAAAGAGGAAGAACAGGACAATGAGAGATAAGGGAGAGAGAAAGCATGTGTGTGTGTGTGTGTGGGTGTGTGTGGGTGGTGTGGTGTGTGAACTTGTGTACATGTGTGTGCAAATGTGCATATATGTGTGTGTGAATGTGTGTGTCTATGAGTGTGTGTATGGGCATGTGTGGTGAAGGCATTTGTGGAGCTGAAAACCACACAGAGAAGGTGTTATAAAACCTGTGTCAATGATTATGAACATCAACTAGGAGACTATCCAGAGAACATTTGGTCACTGAACTGAAAGCCTGTTGAAATCAGTTTAACTTGAAGTAAATAACTAATCGAGTAGTATTTTCACTGAGATTTTGTAATCCTCAGCCAACCTCTGGCTCATTTTTTGTTTTCTCCTCACAGTACACACACACATCTGCACACTGGGCTATTTCTGTGAGGAAGTACTCTAGAGCTATGTGCCAGAATTGCTTGCTGAAAACTGCACAAGTTGGCGTATTTTTTTTTCAAGAAAATATTTGTAGCAGATGCCAGGAAAATTTTCCTGAAATCCTTGTGTTGTTGACTGTTAAAAGTCCCAGTATATTTGCCTGAGCTCCAAAGGGGACATTCCCAAGCAACCGTCAGGTTCTCTTCAATGACAGCATCCCAAGCAGGAGGAAATTGGTAATGGGTCAATCTAGTTCGGTGGAAACATCCTTCAAAAATCATCCCTTTATAAAATGCATTGAGTTTTTCAGAGTGGCTCTCACCTTTAATCCCAGTACTTGGGAAGCAAAATCAGTTAGATCTCTGTGAATCTGAAGCCAACTTGGAGTACATGGCAAGTTACAGACCAGACATGACTACATACTGTGACCCTATCTCAAAATCAACAAACACAAATGCATTGTCATTTAGATATCAGCTCTCTGACGCGATTCCTTGGTCCTTGAACATACTAACATGATTAGTCTAACTCCCATGACATCCCATGATCGTACCCTCTCCAATATCTTATTAGATGAGTGTTTACGTGCTTTATCAGAATTAGACACAAAGTCCAGTCTGTTCCCCTTTTTAAACACTATAGCGTAAACAAATATATGAATAGTGACACTCATGTCATGTACTAATGGGTATTTGATTTGTTAAAAAGAAGTCAGCTTGATAAGGGTTTAAAATGAATAATAGTTTCCATTCATAAAGTGCCCAAACAGGACTCTCCAGTCAGGATGCTTCCTTCATGACTGAAAACAAAGCTGCTCCAGCCTTGATCTACCCTATGTGGCTTTCCTATGCTGTCCTGTTTATTGACCCCTACACGTCCCTTTCAGAAGCAAACTTCTTTTCTCAGGAATTGCTACTAGACAGCCTCTTCATGTGCCTTGATTTAAGTTTAAGCAAAATGTGATAATTGCATACAATGGGTATTATTTATTCTTAATTCTAATACATACCAGAAAATGGCATTCCACCCCGGGCTCTATCCAAGGTAGATAAAATTTTAAAACATGATAGTAAAATAAATACACATAAAACCACAAATATTATAAATCCTAGATGAGGAACATGCAGTAGGCAAGCTTATAGCTACAGAAAGCAGTATAAAGGCTATTAGTGAAAAAGGTAGAGGAAGTGGTCAAGGGAAATTATGATTTAATGGGTACAAAATTTATTTAGGGAATGATAAAAAATAGGTTTTCAGAATGAATGGTGTTGATGGTTGTAAAACAAAATTAATGAATTTAATGTCAGTTGAAAATGATTAAATAGTCACCAAGTGAGATGGTGCATACCTTTAAGCCCAGCAGTTTGGAGACAGAGGCAGGCGTATTTCTGTGAGTTTGAGTCCAGTGTGTTCTACATGGTGAGCTCCAGGACAGCCAGTTCCATGTAGAGAGATCCTGCCAAAACAAACAAACAAAAATAAAAGGTTAAATGGTGACATGTGCTGCATACATAATACTAAGGTCATTAAGAATCTACAGAGTAAAAAAAACCTTTACATTTAATGTTAAGTGAAGAGATAGAAATTAATAAATGAGTAGACAAATTCTTTATTAAGTATGATGTTCAATACTGACAGCATTCAGGTTTTGTAGACATTAACACACTGTGTATACAAAACAAATACAAATAAGTAGCTGCAAAGGATTTTGAAAATATGCACAGAATTAAGGATATCGATCTTAGCTGGGTGGTGGTGGCACAAACCTTTCATGTCATTACTCGGGAGGCAGAAACAGGAAGATCTCTAGAAGTTCAAGTTCAGCCTGGTCTACAGAGCGAGTTCCAGGACAGGCTCCAAAGTTACAGAGAAACCCTGTCTCAAAAACAAAAACAAAAAAAAACAAAAAAAAATAAAGAATATCAATCTTATTTTTTTTAGTTAAATCATTTTATGTATTATAGGCTGGCCTCTAACATGGAATATCCCTGCCTCATTCTCCCAGCAATTACGACTACATGTACAAGCCACCACATCCAGCTCTAAAAATATTTTTTTTTAATTTAAGAAATTTAATTTCACTAGTAAAATTGACTTGAGTGAACACAAAGATATAAGAATTAAAGGTTCCTCCAAATTCTCATTGCCATTTGTTGTCTGTTGTTACTAACCTTCAAAAAATAGTTGGGTGTGTATGCTATGTCAGCATTTCAGGAGATGGATTTTTTCTATGTTGTTCAAACCTTCTAATAGGAAACAGGGAAAGGTCATGGGTGTATAATCAGAAAGTTGGGCTGATTTCTTCTGTTTTCAAATAGTAAAATGTATAACCCTTGAGGTTTGTGTCTCATGACCTGCAGATATAGTTGTTATAATGTTTATATTTCAGTAACATGAGTTCTATGGCCATATTACTTAGTAATATTAAATAAAAATTAAAAGTGTCATAGTACTGTATGAATAACACACTCACACACATAGGCAAATTCTCATGGACTTGTTCAGAGTCCCAGTTCTGTTAAAAGATCTCCAAGCTTTTAATCATTTCCAGGGCAATTGGTTTGAAAATTGAGCCTTTACTTCAAACTCCTGACCTATCCATTTGTTCTTTGTAAGTAAAACTAAAAATCTGAAGTGACTGAGATCAGACACAGAAGAAATAACTGTCCCGTTCTAGTTTAATAGCCTCGCTTAGCAGAGTCTTTTCAGCAAGCGCTTGAAGACTTGGGGCTTAATGTTGAGAAATTTGAAATCAGAAAAGAAAATTGAACAGAATTGGCTTTATGTCACTGTTAAATAAGAGTGTGCAGGGCCAGAGCGATGGCTCAACAAATAAAGGCATTTGCTACTAAGCCTGAGTTTGATCCCATGGACTAGCATGGTAGGAGAGAAATAATTTCTGCACTTTGTCCTCTGACTCCCACACAGTACATGCCTTCACAAAAGCTAACTAAATAAATGTAATTTTCAAATTAAAAATCCAAGATTGTCATTTCAATGCTTTCTTCTGAGCCTTCCTTTACTGATACATTGTACAGATTTATACACATAAATTTCATGTGTAATGACCTAAAATATTTGTTGTGATTAATGTTCCATGTGCTAATGAGCTAGCATGTTCCAGAGCTACTAGGAAGACGTTATGAATCCAATAATTGTTTCCTTAATGTGTTTGGAAAGATTTCATTTATAAGATTCTTGAGAAATTTTGCATACTATTTTTCAAAAACTCATGAAATTTCTTTATGTAAGAGAAAAGAATCCTTTTCAAATTCTTTATGTAATTATAATAGGGTCAAAATATGAAAATTATTGAAAGTAGAATCTCATTTTCACCCATTTTGTTATCCTAAAGTTGCTTAAGAATGTCATTTTTGACACATACCAAATATTTGAACCAAATTGCATAAATAATTTGAAAGAAAAAAGTTACATAAAATTCATAAATGATTTAATTTTTTTCTCTTATGATAAAAATGTATGTTGGATAAACTATGTTTCATATATTCTATACTATAGTATGATGTGTTGGCACATTCTTCATCCTTAATAGCAAACCAGCCAAAATCCATATTGGTGTGACCAGAATTTACTGTATTCATATAGGGAAGCAAGAATAGCTAATTTAGCCAGGCTGTGGTGGTGCATGCCTTTAATCCCAGCACTCGGGACGCAGAGGCAGGCGGATCTCTGTGAGTTTGAGGCCAGCCTGGTCTACAAGACCTAGTGCCAGGACAGGCTCCAAAGCTACAGAGAAACCCTGTCTCGAAAAACCAAAAAAAAAAAAAAAAAAAAAAGAAGAAGAAGAATAGCTAACTAATCAAGGACATGAATCTTACAAGGCACTGGTAATTAGTATGAAGCAAAATTATTTTTAAAGGTAAACATAGTCAAAGAGTGGCAGTAAAGAGTCAATACTTCATGTGACGTATTCAGAAAATGTTCTTGTCACTGATCAATAACATCTGTTGTCACTTGAAGATTTTCTGATCTTTTCTTGTTATACAAAGTTGCAAAGCAATGTTTCTAAAACTTGGTGTCTTAAAATGATAATATTATTTTGGTCATGCTCCTGCAACTGTGTTAGAGTCCTGTACATATGACTCCTCTCTGTGTCAAAGCTCTGTCACTTAAACATCTTGTCCCTGAACTTGGAAAACTTGAGCAGCTGGGAACTATAATGGTTTGGTCTCATCAATCAATATTCTGTTCTCTCAACATAATGGCTTCAGTATGAGGGCTTCAAGGTAACTCAGTATCCCACATGTTAGCCAGAGCAAATCTGTGAAGTCATTGGAGAAGCCACACAGCCAGCTTTGCCATGCACGGCTCTATGTAGTCAACTACATGCTCTCAGTTCATGAGAAAGAAACAACACCAAAGCCCTAGAATAGAAAAAAAAAGAATAAAAGTATTGTTGTAGTTACTGTTTAAGCATGCAACAGGATTTACTATTTTATCTACCATGAACAATAGGAAGTACAGCTCCCTCCAGCACCAATTCCTAAACCACTTATCAAGACAAGAGGGGTGACTGTCACAAACACCACACTGCAACTCCACTTCCAAATGTTTCCTAAAATAGGAACTGTTACTCTGACCCTTAATGCAGTTAAATTGCTGGCATTTCAAATTTATTTTATAATATCTTACTTTTAATATGCTTTTCAAGAACAATGCATAGTCATGTAGAATATTCTCAAAACTATACATGAAGGACCAGGTTTGTACAAACTCACATATTCTAAATAAAATTGAAAAACATTGTAACACAGACTTGCTATCACTTTCAGATTTGGAAAACCTTTAGCAAAAGACACAAGAAGGGTATAAAAAAAAATGGTAGCTTAACAAATGCCACCCAGCTTGTAACTCCAGAAAAATAGTGTCTGTCAGTCATCTTTGAAGTATTTATTTATGTAGCAAAGATGTTTGTGACATGTGCCACACAACCTTTTCAGAGGCTTAGATCCAAAATTCTTTGTCTGCCAACATATGTTCCTTATGCTTTTTTTAATTAAGGTTTGTATAGTGGGAAGTATTTTGTGTGACGTTCATCCATTCATGTTTTTATTTCTCTTTTTAAACAGTCATTATCAATTTTTACCAGCCACCAAAGATAGTATTTGCAAAACCTCGTTGACAAGAAACATTTTACTGAATGCCAGTTAGATAGGTAGGAAAGGATTGATATGCTGAACTCCATGGCATAAACTCAATGGAGCCCTTGTTTCCCAAAGACGACTACTTCATTTTCCTTCTCAATAACCACACAGAATCTCAAGGTTTCATTAATCCCAGAACATATCAAATTTCTGTCTATTTACAACCCACTCATGTCTTCTCCCAAGAGTGTCTAAGTTCTACAACACAATGGCCTAGCTGGCATTTCTTTGGCAGTACCTTGGAGAGTTCCACCTCTTGAGTTGGCCCTTTAGTGGTCTGCCACAATGGCTGATTCATTATGCACTAACATTATATGAGGTTTTCAGACTTCACCCTGCGATGATTAGTCCTAATTGTCAACTTGAAAGAATCTAAAAGGACCTCAGAAGTTGGACTCTGGGCATACCTATGGGGATTAGCTTGATTACTTTAAGTGAGGAGGAAAAAACCACCCACTTTCCCTGGAATGCCAAATTGAATAAATTGAGATAGGAAACTGTGAAGCATCATGAATTCATTACATTCTTCTTTCCGAAGATGAACATTTGTCTATCTACTCCAAAATCTCACTGTTTTGACTTCCTCACCATAATTAACTCTTTAGGCCCCAATAAATAAATTTTCTCCTGAGTTGCTTTGTCCCAGTGTTTTATCACAGCAACAGAAGAGAAACTAGGACAAAAATGGTGCGTGGAAGTGGGGCAATTTGCTATGGTAAAACTAAATGTTGGTTATTAGGCTTTTGGAACTCTTTTGTGCCTGGAATGTGGAAGAGATTTTGTGTTTCAGACAGAAAGGCCATATCACGCAGGAAAGCATACCCAAACACTTGGCTCCAGATATTAGATTATTTCAATTTGGCATTTAACATTGAACATCCTAAGCATACATACCGAAACTGAAGCTTGCCATTGTAGACACAAGTTTCTTGATGCAAATGGATAGAAGCCAATAGCATCTCTCTTACTACACAATCATCTGTTACCTCCAGTACTTCTAAATGCTTTATCTTTTTCCTTTAATGATATAAATGCAACTTAACTATGCTCCTTTCTTTCCTTGGTTCTGCAGGAAGATCAATTCTTTACCATATTTACCTGGTCTAATAATTCTCATAATTATGCACTCACTTATATCTCTTCTCATTGTCTCTTTTGCACATGTGTATTCCCTCATCTGCTCTTTCAAAATATCTAAGCATTTCCTCCTACTTTCCAGAAAACTCCATCTGCTTCTTCCTTTTTCTAATTAGACCTGTTGTTCATTAAACACTAGAATATTTTAAGAAAATATAATTTTGCCTAATTGCCATTATTTTGGCAACATTACCTTTGAACTGGTGAGTATGTAAAGAGTTTCATATACAGTATATGCAGGCATAACACGGGGAGAATACTGGTCTTAGTAAAAAAAGTATTAAGTTGAAATCATGGTTTTGTTTTTTTTTTTACTCATTGTAAGTTATTTTAGCCAGTAGTAGTTTCTATTTGAAATCTGTTTTGTAAGCTAAAGTAGTATGCATTTATATGCTCTAATACCAATGCCAATAATAATATGAGACATTTAATGAGAATCCCTGATTAGTTTTATAATCCAGGCTTAATAATTAAATCAATTCAACATAAATTCCACCTTGACTCACATAAAAGTAAGCAATAAATTCTGGGAAATATTTACAATATAAAGATTTTTGTGAATGCTATATAAAGCAAATGTAAGATGTGATAGATAATACACTGCAAGATTATAATTTATATGGTATTGAATTGTCATTATTTTCTAAAAGCTTACTGTTCTATCTTCTACGCCAGTGTTCCTAGACAGAGCTTGTACTGTATTACTATATAGCTGGTTGGATTCTAAAAGAGCCAAACCCATGGAGGCAGAGAAGGAGTGGCAGTTATCATATTTTAGAGATAAGGATTTAGGAGGTATCAAAAGATACAGGGTTCAATGAGGAGAAATAAATATTTCAGGTATTAACTAGCTCAATTTGGTCATGCTACAATGAATACTTATAACTTTACCTCTTACCCCTAAATACAAAAAGTATTGCTTGTCAATAGTCAACAAAATTGTAACAGGAAATGAATCACATGAAGGTTGGTACACCCCAGTCACATAGACTGTGATTCAGGAGGTTTAAGGACTTTAATTTGTAGGTAGTTATCAAGTGGCGGTGATGCTATCAATTCAGTGATTCTTCATGGCCAACTATTGTTCTAGGCTGATCTATATCAGGGGCTTTCATTCATCTTCTGGCCAGAACTATGACTCTCTAGTACAAGGAGATTGCAGAAGAGAAAGGGAAATAAAAAATAAAAAGCACAGGTTTAATCAGTTCTTATTAGAGCTACCTGCAATAAGTGAGTGTTTTAGTCAAACTCAGGTCCTCATGTTTGCCCATCAGGCACTTCCCTTACTAAATTACCTCCCTAGCACCAAACCCTGAGCTAATAATCAGATTTTAACCAACTTTTAATTATTATCAATAACTCTCCCCATATACATTAAAAGAAATCACAAGACACAACTGAATGAGCACTTTCCCCCTCCTGTTGCTGATTCAAGGCTTTGATTCTGATTTCTGGTCCCAGAAACATTCTTGACTTTGCCATGGGCCATTATCTCCTCACTCTGCCAGCTTGCTCTTAAGCTGGCCCAGGTTGACTCTGGGCAAAGTGCCCTGATGAGCCAGGAAGTGGAGTTGATTGCTATCAAGGAAACCTTGCCCTCTTTGTTCCTGCAATCAGGCTGGAAGCAGTGACTAGAAACTCATTCCTACTCACAGCCAGAATATTCAAAGTTGCATCTGGAGTTTTATTTATTCAACACTAATGAGCATCCAGCCATACTCACTAGAGTTTCCCTGAATCTCAGTAATATTTGTCCAGCATTGCCCTCTAGTGCTTGTGGGTATATTCCTAATGATGCCTCAGAGTTTCTAATTAAAGTCTTTGGAATTAAATTAAAGTACTTTGACCATGATATGACTGTAAGATCATAGCAGAAAAAGGAAAATCTAAGACTCAGACAGCAGAAGAAAATTCAAGAATTTAAAGTAATTCTTACTTGATTAGCAAAAAAATTACCCGAAAAGCGTATTTATTGATACTTTCTTTCATTCATATTAACTGTGCTGATGGATGAGATTATCTACACTTGGTCCTTGCCTACAGAACAGCACAGGGGCACATGGTGATGTGAATGACATTAAGATACATTTCTGCTCCACGGCTTATAAATTTCTTTGGCTCTAAAAACTTGTCCTTACATGTATTTTTTCCCTCGACACAGAATAAAACAAGTTGCACCTTGGGATATGATGACCACATTTAAGATTAATTAAAGGAGAAGTCTAGCTAAATATTTCTACATGGTTATTTATAGTTGTTGTAGAGATACCTGAACCGCATGGAAACTTTTCCCTTTCTGCCTCAAAAAAAAAAAAAAATCAAAGGAAGATGAAGAAAGCCAATCTTTGTGGCAACTTTTGAACCCTTTTCTTCCCAGACTGTACAGGTAGTTCTCTGCACAGATATGGCCATCAAAGGTCTCAAAAAAGCCTGTTATTCCTGTCGGTTACATGATAAGAAAAGTGCCTGCATTCAGGCAAAAATGCAAGTGAATAACCGTGAAGGTCTCTTGAGTGTGACTCTCTCTCTCTCTCATCCTTTATTTCTCTTTCTTTCTTCCTTCTTTTCTTTCTTCTTCTTTTTTCTTTGACAGCCTTTACATCCCCAAGGGGTGAGAAGTATAGCCATGTCTTAGGCTTTGTTCAAGACTGAGGGTAGAGTGGGGTCTTCTGATTGGAATGATCAGAAACCCACACTCCATATCATCCACATCCTTACGGCCCCAGGGACTAGTGCAAAATGCTACAGAGGGATGGTAGTTCTGGAAATAAAATTTCCGAGGAAAATTCCAAACCAGTCAGCTCTCTGCACTGTCATATGTAGCAACAGAAAAAATAAATTTCTTTATGAGCACCACTTTTAAATAATTAAAACCAACAGAGAATGATAACACTGCAAAGGGAACAAATAAAAATGCATTTTAAGTGATAGGATTATCTATAATAAGTAGACTCTATGCTTATCTTCATCATCTGCATTTTCTGCTGAAGCATATTTAATGGCTTTATTAAAATATCAATCATCCACCACAAGATTTGTCTCTCTAAAGAAGATGAATGGAGGGTTTTAGTAAATTGTAGAAGTTGTGTGAGCATCCTGCAGTTCAGTTGGAGCATTTTGCATCCTCACAGAGAGAAACCTGGCATGGATTTGTCGTCACTCTCTGTCGCTTCTTCCAAACTGTAGGAATCCATGATTTATTTTCAGTCTCTCCTTTCCTTGACAGTTCACATAAATAGAACGACAAATTTGCATCTTTTGTGCCTGGCCTCTTTCACTGAACATTCCGTCTTCAAGGCATAGCCACACTGGGGCACATAATAACTTCTTGTGACTAGATAATATTCTATCATTTGCATATGCCATATTTCATGTGTACGTTCATTGCTTGATGGACGGCTGGGTTCTTCCTGTTCTGTCTGTTCTGGATGGTGCTGCTCTAAGCAGTCATTGCAATTTTTCTTGAATAGATAAGTAGAAGTGGATTTGCTAGGCCATTTTACCAAGCAAAGCTTAAGATTTTAAGAAATGCTGACTCTTTATCTTCTCAATGGAAAGCCTAGGTAATATCCTTTCTACACATCCTCAACTGCACTCTCATCATCACTATTTGGTTTTGCTTCCACTCTTCCAATATGTGTGTTGTGACATCCAATTGCACTTCTAATCTGCGTGCCCTTAATGATTATAGTGATGAGGTGTGCTGAACATTCTTTTATTTTTTTCTTGCTTGGGGCCATTAATGTATTGATTTCAGAGAAACGCTTTTTTGTGCTTTTATTAAATGGGCTTTTTATTTTGGAATAGTTTAAGATTTAGCAGAAATTCTATCAAGCGTTCTTGTCTACTTCTTACCCAAGTTACCCTGCTATTGCAGATTCCATGTTCATGTGACACTTGTCACGGCTAAAAATGAGAGTCTGATACATTATCATGAACCAAATTGAGTGTTTTCTGGAATTGTATTGATCTCTCTCTCTCTCTCTCTCTCTCTCTCTCTCTCTCTCTCTCTCTCTCTCTCT
>NW_004949099.1:16213319-16216192 GCF_000317375.1 Microtus ochrogaster | reverse complement strand
GTGTGTGTGTGTGTGTGTGTCTGCACATATGTGTTTTGGACACCAAATCTTCACTGACCTGGTACTTCCCAAGTAGGTGAGATTCTTCAGCCAGCATGCCTCAGGGATTTTTCTCTCAAGGTATCTGTACCATTGGTGTGACCAACATACACCATGATATCTAGATTTTTAAAAGCTCGGGAGGCAGAGACAGCTGATTGTGAATTTGAAGCCAGCCAGGTTTACATAGCAAGTTCCAAGCTAGCCAGCACTACATACATAGTGACACTTTGTCAAAAAGAAAGTAATAAATTTCAGGGCGCAGTGACTCTTGTTACGTGTCCTTCCTAAGCACAGTGAGGATGTTGGCTGAGGCTGATTTCCGTCTGAGTACCACTAGGGACTCTGATGGCATGGTCCCTCACAGTCTATCACCAGGGAATTCAGTTCTTACTGTGTGATCCCTTCCAGCGGTCTACTCACAATAGGGCCACACTGGATTTCTCTGGAGCAAATGATCCAAGAGATCAAGAAAATAAGTGGAAGCAAATTGACTCTCATGACAAGGGGTTTGAAATAACATACCACCCTTCTACGTTATTTCAATTCATTGGGAATGGATCAACTTAGTGGGACATGATGACATATGGCTATATATGCCTATAGTACCAGTGCTGGGCAGGTGGAGGCAGAGGATTGTGAGTACAAAGCCAGCCTACACAATAAGATCCTTTCTCCAAATATAGAAGAAAAAAAGCAGAGAGAGAAAAATGAAATGAATCTCCCTACATTCATGGGTTAAGTCACTCTTGCTAAGGGGAAGAACATTAATAAAATTATAGATATTTTAAAAACACAACAGAAGGGGACTGTTTCAGAGCCAGAGTAGGAAAAGGGAAGGAAAGATCAATGTGTGGAAATAGATATATATAAGGAACACTGACCTTGAACCAGAGATCTGGGAGTTGTTCCCTCATACACAGCTAGTGCTTGGTAAACATCTGTTACACTGCTGGTTAATGACAGTTTTCTAAACCATGGGTAAAAGGAGTCCCCACATTACAGGCTCCCCTTAGTGGAACAGCAAGTGGTAGAGCTCTTTGTCAAGTGAACTTTTGTAGCACATGATGCCTAGAGAAGAACATGGGGCAAGAAGAAGAGGCCCTGGCATTCTGGAGTCCTTGACCATACCAGGTGTCTTTTCTGCCTAGGCCCTGGGACAGTACTATGACTCTAGTTCCCCATTTTAGATCTCTCATCCCAGACCCCTTACAATGTCTTACTATGAATGTGATGAGTTTCATTTGATGAACAACTAAGCGAGTCTAGTCCTCCTCCTTCTGACAAAGAACAACTCCACTGCCCCCATTCTCCCATTGCTCAGGCCCAAAGCCCGTGAGCTCTTCAGTGTGTGTGTGTGTGTGTGTGTGTGTGTGTGTGTGTGTGTCCCTAACTTCAAGTGCATGTTCCAATTCTTATCATTACATCTGGAATCCAGATAGTTCTCATCCCTTTTGTCACTGCTACATTATTCAGGTCCCCACCCATGCTCCCACCAAACATGTCACTTTATATACCTACATTTCTTTTAAAAGACAACTCTTTTTCAATTAACCATTTATCTGCATCTAACATCCAGCTCTGAATTAAGTTTCTGACCCTGTGTAATGGTTTTCATGTTTAATGTTTCCCAAAGGTCTAGGTATGAAGGGCTCTGTCCTCAAGGTTGTATTATTGAGTGTCTGTAGAACCTATGAGGGCCAAGGTCTTATGAGGCAGCCCTTAGGTCATTGTAGATTGATACCTTCCTACTAGTTAGAAAGTTCTCAGCCTTTTGATCTTTTTTTTTTTCATTCCTGGACATGAAATAAACAATTCATTCTCCATACACTCTGCAACATTGCCATCTAGAACACCTACAAAAGAACCAAAGCAGGGGTCTGTGTAGTCACAGGCTGCAACTCTGCATGTGCAAGTCAAAATGGGTATAAATAGGTATATAAGTTGATTGTCTCGCAAAGAGGACCCTGAAAGAGACATACATGGAGCTAGTCTACATGGAAAGTAGAAAAAGACAAATTCTCCTGAGTAAATTGGGAGTGTGGGGATCATGGGAGAGGCCAGAAGGGTAGGGGGAAAAAAGGGAGGGAGTGTAGAAAAATATATAGCTCAATAAAAACAATAAAAAAATGTGGGTTCTGGGAACCAAACTCAGTGTCTGATGGTTACAAAGCCAACAATCAATACAACTATCTTCTCAGGCCCCTGTTTTCCCTTCTCTGTGTTCAGGGAAATATATTACATTTAATATCTGTGTCTTCTAAGTGTAATTTTGTCTATAATATCTTATGCATCTCTTACTTTTTTCATATGTAAATCCCCTAAGGAGTCCTGGTCAAGGGCATATATGTGAGTACATACAATGTTTTTCATTGTGATTAGATTGAGGCTATGAAATTTTAGAAACATTTTAACAGAGTTTTACCCACTAGAAAATTGGTTGTTTTGTTATCACTGAATTGTGTGCTTTATAGCATTTGATGCAAATCCTTTGCAAATAATTGCAAATGCATTCCAATAATTTAGATATGTAAGTATTTTACATGCTATAAGATCAAAAATTATTATTACCTATCTTAAAAAGTTAGATACACTTATTTACTCTTTACTCATTTTGGAATGTAATTATCACCTCAGAAGTAATATTGAGCAAGCCTTTAGGAAGTCATCTGCATCACCTCCTGTTATGTTTAGTCAAGTTGACTTTCTGTCTCAAAAAACAAACAAACCAGCATAAAACAAAAATTTAATTAATTAAATTTGATTTAAGCCAATTTCACACATATACACAGTACTGACCATTCACATGGCCACCCTCCTAAATTTCTTAGTGT
>NW_004949099.1:16209776-16213079 GCF_000317375.1 Microtus ochrogaster | reverse complement strand
TGAATTTCCTTCAGGTGTCATTTTATCATCTGTCTATCTATCTATCTATCTATCTATCTATCTATCTATCTATCTATCTATCTATCTATCGCGCCTATCTATCTATCTATCTATCTATCTATTTATCTTGCCTACCTATCTACCTACCTACCTATCTATCTATACATCTATCTGTCTGTCTATCATCTGCTTCTCTCCTTCAATGTAATGGTATCATGCAGGATTTTTATAAAAATGCATGTGAATTGTAAGTTTTATAAAGACAGGAGCCTCATAACTTCTACCTCCTAAGTGCTCCAAACATTGACTCTCTTTGTTTCATTACAGCTGAGTTGAGCTAATGCACTTGTGTTTGTCTGAGTTCTACTCTCCAAATGATATGAGATTTTGTGAGACATATTTGTACTCTAGAAAATACCACATACAAACTAACAAATGGTTTCAACATGTGCTAATATGTTTTCCCCTAATTCAAGTATATTGACCCTCAACAGGTAAGAATGTAATTATATTTGGACTTAGGATATTCTTTACCTTTAGGTAATCATACTAAGATAAAAACTTTAGGATGATTGATATCCTCCTATGAAAAGAACATATAGACACGAAGAGACAAATGAAAGATAGTGAGATGATATGCGGAGAAGATGCATGTCTACATGCCAAGGATAGAGTCTAAGATAGACCCTTCCATGGAGGCTCCAACTCTGGTTACATCTTGATTTTTGATTTTTAGCTTCCAGACTTAGGAGACATAAATCTCCATGATGAAAACTTCCCAATGGCACTTTGATTTGACAGTACTAGAATGTTAAATAACCCACTAGATAGTAACTTCTCCAGTGATGTTCTTCATGTACTTGTATACTTGAATGGAGAACCGATGTGAAGTGAGACTGATTAGAACAAAATCTCTGGTTTTACTAATTTTACTAGTGTTTGGTCATATCCAATACTAAGTATTATAAAGAATGGTCATTTCTGGGAATTACCAGGCATTATGGCTCAAATAAACATCCTTATTGGCTCAGGAAAAATGTGGTTCATTTCTCTCTAGGCAGAACAGTCTCTTCATGTCCTTTGACCTTTCCAGACTCTTCATAGCATCTTTAATATCTGGATAGTCATCAATTCTTTCTGTCAGAGTAAGTCGTTCTAATCTATTCTTTGGGAAAGTTCATGAAGAAGTGAGAGCAATGGGGTGGAAAGGAAATAGGGAAGGAAGAAGACTCTTCTGGTAAATTGATAGAACTGAATAGTTTTGCATAATAGGGGAGTTTCATATTAATACTTATAAATACTGTTTTATAACTTCCTAACATAGATTTTGGTAGTGCAACATGAAAATACATAAAGAACACACACAAAACACACATACACACACAGAAACATCTGTACACAGATCTTTATTTCCTTTTCATCTAATAATTTAGTCATTTATTTTTATATTACCAGTTATTACCACAAGCTAGTAGAAATGTTAAAATAAAGTCCACTTAGTGTGTTGGGACACTATGTCAAAAACACTTCCAGCATGTCGAAGATTTTGTACTCAGAGCCTTTAGGACTTCACTGATGCACAAAATCAACTTGTAGTAGAAAATATTATTTTAAAAGGATCCTTTGTAGGGTAAAGATATGGTTCAGTTCCTAAAGTGTGCAAAGAATCTCCATAAAAACGCACATGTGGTAACATACTCTTATAATCTCAGTCTGGGAAAAGAGGAGACAGGTGAATTCCTGAGACACGCTGGTCAATCAGCCCAGCAAGATTAGTGAATTCTAAGGAAAAAAAGATGCGAGAGCTTTTCTTACAATACAAGATGATTCTCACTGAGGAAGACAGATGTTGATTTCTGATCTCCCCAGGCAAGTTCATGCATGTGTACAAACACCTGCCTCCCATAGAAGTACACATATACATAAACACAATGTACATTCTTGTGAGACGATGAGGTCTATGTGCAAAAACTGAAGGAAGAAGAAAAATACATCCAAAATAAGGATGAGGCAGATGGCCATACACTTTACACAGAAGATAAGGGCTAAGAAAGAAATCAGAGAAATATCACCCTTCACAATAGCCACAAATAGCATAAAATATCTTGAAGTAAATCTAACCAAACAAGTGGAAGACCTCTATGAGAAGAACTTTAAATCTTTGAAGAAAGAAACTGAAGAAGACACCAGAAAATGGAAAGATCTCCCATGCTCTTGGGTAGGTAAAACATAGTAAAAATGGCAATCTTACCAAAAAGCAATCTACAGATTGAATGCAATGCCCATCCAAATCCCAGAAGAATTCTTCACAGACCTAGAAAGAGCAGTACTTAACTTCATATAGAAAAGCAAAAAACCCAGGATAGCCATAACAATTTTGTACAATAAAGGAACATCTGGAGGCATAAAAATCCCTGACTTCAAAATCTACTACAGAGATACAGTACTGAAAACAGTCTGGTATTGGCATAAAAACAGACAGGAGGACCAATGGAACTGAATCAAAAACACAGATATTAATCCCCACACCTATAAACACTTGATTTTTTACAAAGAAGCAAAAAAATATAAAATGGAAAAAAAGAAAGAATATTTAGTAAGTAGTGCTGGCATAACTGGATATCCACATGTAGAAGAATGAAAATAGACCCATATCTATCACCATGCACAAAACTAAAGTCCAAATGGATCAAAGATCTCAACATAAATCCAACCACAGTGAACCCCATAAAAAAAGTAGGAAATACACTTGAACACATTGTCACAGGAGACAACTTCCTAAATATATTCCAACAGCACAGACACTGAGAGAAACAATTAATAAATGAAACCTCCTGAAACTGAAAAGCTTCTGTAAAGCAAAAGACACAGTCAACAAGACAAAATGGCATCCTACAGAATGGATAAAAATCTTTTCCAACCCCACATTAGACAGAGGTCTGATCTCCAAAATACACAAAGAACTCAAGAAATTGGTCATCAAAAGGACAAATAATTCAGAAAAAAAAGAACAGACCTAAACAGAGAACTCTCAACAGAGGAATTTAAAATGGCTGAAAGGCACTTAAGGAAATGCTTAACATCCTTAGCCATCAAAGGAATGCAAATCAAACCAACTCTGAAATTCCATTTTGTACCTGTAAGAATGGCCAAGATCCATACTTTCTTCATCCATTCTTCTATTGAAGGGCATCTAGGTTGTTTCCAGGTCTTGAAGTTTGCGTACAAATGGATGGAAATAGAAAACACTATCCTGAGTGAGGTAAGCCAGACCCAAAAAGAGGAACATGGGATGTACTCACT
>NW_004949099.1:16194688-16209221 GCF_000317375.1 Microtus ochrogaster | reverse complement strand
GGGGCGGTGGCGGGGAGGAGGCGGAAATCCTCAATAAATAAATAAATTAAAAAAAAAAAAAGAATGGCCAAGATCATAAACACTGATGACAACTTAATCTGGAGAGGATGTAGAATAAGGGAACACTCTTGCATTGCTGGTGGGAGTGCAAGCTGGTACAGCCCTTTTGGATGTCAGTATGGTGATTTCTCAGAGAATTAGGAAACAACTTTTCTCAAGAACTAGAAATACCACTTTTGGGTATATATCCAAAGGATGCTCAATCGTACCACAAGGACATGTGCTCAACTATGTTCATAGCAGCATTATTTGTCATAGCCAGAACCTGGAAACAACATAAATGCCCCTTGACCAAAGACTGGATAAGGAAAATGAGGTACATACAATGGAGTACTACACAACAGAAAAAAATTGACATCTTGAAATTTGCAGGCAAATGGATGGAGCTAGAAAACATTCAGTGAGGTAACCCAAGCCCAGATAGGCAAATATCATATGTACTCACTCGTAAGTAGCTTTTAGACATAAAGCAAAGAAAACCAGCCTAGAATTTACAATCCCAGAGAACCTAGACAACAAGGAGGACTCTAAAAGGGACATATATGGGCCTAATCTACGTGGGAAGTAGAAAAAGGCAAGATCTCCTGAGTAAATTAGGAGCATGGGGACCATGGGAGAGGGTTGAAGGGGAGAAGAGAGAATGGGAAGGGAGCAGAGAAAAAAGTATAGCTCAATATAATCAATTAAAAAGAATGAGGCAGATGGCCATACACTTGAACAAAGCAGGCTGAGAGAGCCTTCTAAATATTGAGTTCACTGGTATATTTAAATACTTAGTTTATAATGAAAGACTCAGTGTTTAAGAGACAGATCTTTTTTATACAGTCAGAATCCCTCTCAACTAGAAATACTTTATTTTAAACATTCAGTGTGTTGCATATTGAGCTGGCGCTGAGCAGCAATCACCAACAGACTTAAGCGTTTATTGCATGATGGAACAAAGATAGCTTCACTGAGTTCTCATTCTGTGGCAGTCTGCAGAGGGATATGAAAAGATGAAACAATTTGGAAAGCTTGCAAAAAACAAGATAAGCTAAGAATTGGTGGTTGGCAAGTCCCATGGTGAAAACAATAACTAAAATCTGAAACTTTGAGGTTGGTAATCTAGCCAAAATTTAAAAAATAAATGTACTGCCATATAGTTCACAGGAGGCAACGTTTTCCCAATGAAAGTGAATTCTTCAGTGGTATTCTGTATGCACCATCATGGAACTATAACTGAAGCTGATTTGAGAACATTTCCATCACCCTTCTTAAGAAATCTCATGTTCCCTAGCACCAACTCCCATTTCTCCCAAACTCCCTCCCCATCCACCTTTGGAAGCTACCCTCTCATAATAATATTTATTTCCATATTTTGCTAACTGTGGGCTTTTCATGAAAACAAATTCATATAGTATATGATCTTTTTAACTAATTTGCTCTCTTAAATATACTATATATCAACAGTTCTCTCTTTTTATCATCCAGTGAATAGCTTATTGTGTGAATATACAAGATTTTGTTTACTAATTCACAAATAAGGAATAGTTGGCTATTTTTCTATGATCTGGTGTGTGAGTCTGGAGATTTAATTATAACAATGAAGAGTCAGATGTCAAAACCTGATGTCTGACTTTCCACATGTTATTCTTGGGTGTGTTTCTTGAGGTCCCTGTACCTGAAGTTTCTTCTCTGTAAAATGAAAGAAATAGCACTATCATCTCACAGAGTTACATTAAAATTTCACTGGTAACATACAAAAAGCCTGTCACCAAGACTTTGGTCCACTGAAGCTTTAAGAAACAGTAGTGACTATCACTGTATTTCACCTAGCACTATAATAACTTCTCCTCATTTTCTTATCTTTTCTTGAGTAATTGACAATTGTGAGCACTTCTAAGACCAAATGAACTAGAATATACAGAACATTTGGTTCAATATCTGACCCTGAGTTTGTGTTAGAAAAGTTAGAAAATTATCCTTATTTGGATAAGAAATTATTCATTTTAATCTTAAATGAAAGAAGCAAACTAACATTGGGGAAGTGCTGTTGAGTTTTATATACCAAGGGAAGAACTTGGGGGAGTAGATGTTCTTTCTAATGGACACTGAAAGATTAAAATACTTGCCATAATGGATCTAGAAACTCTGCAAAATTGTAGCAAAAAAATGTGACTCCACCAATACTTCTGCCATGAAGCTAGACTTCCAGGAAGCCAGGGAATGGATGAAGACAGCCACCAAAGCTGCACCTTTAAACCCACCCATGCTGCTTATAGGTTAAAGACTCATGTGGTCATAAAAAATGGGTATATCAGTAAAGACAGATTCAGATGAAAAAAACTCAAAAAATTTTACAATATGTTTAAAAATATATGTAGACTTGGAAGAGAAAAGAAAAAGAATAAAGAAAGTCCTTATCAAAGAGAAACAGAGTAGTTACGTATGATCACCAGTCTTTAATCCCAGCACTGGGGAGGAAGTGGCAGGCAGATCTTTGTGAGTTCAAGGCCAGCATGCTTTACAGTGTGATTTCCAGGACAACTAAAGATATACAGAGAAACCCTGTTCCCCCCCCCAAAAAAAAACATTTAAAAAGAAAATAAAAGAAATAGAGTAAGAAAAAGCCACACAAAGATGGAAAATACACAGATAGTCTGGATACTATGTGCTATTGTCTTGTCTTTGAATTGTTTGACTGCTGAGAAAGGAGCAACAGCTGCTGAAAGACATTTGATTGTAAGTGCTGCTGAATTAACCCGACCTATGTATTTTGGAAATGACTGCACTTCAAAATTTAAGTCAAAAGATATGTTACTTTGGAGAAGAGGTTTTGCTTTTATTTCCAGAGGAAATGAGAGATTGTGGATTCATTCTGTATTAAGAAAAATCAGATTTGATTGAGGAAAATCCCCTGAAAATATCCAATAGGAGGTTATGGCCCAGATGATCCAATGTCTCACAGCACCTCTGTTGCAGTTTCCTCTGAGTTCTAGATCCAGATCATCTTCAAAGTGACTGGTTGATGTGATCCATTATTAGAGAATACTCCAATCAAGATTTGACCATAATTCTATATTTTTTTGGTTCCCCATAAGACTATCAGTGGCCCCCAATCAGCAGGGAGTAGCCTAGAAAACTATGCCTTCATTCCCAAAACAACGAATTATGGATATTTGTTTTTGTTTAGTTTAGTGTGTTGTTGGTTACAAATTGTTATGGATAATGGTCAAGAAAAACTAAACAAGAGATTAGATTCAGAGTTCTTGCTTTGAAAAGAAAAAAGGGGAAATTCTGTGGGATAATGCTCTGGTAAAGATTTGTCACTCATATTGGTTTCATAAAATGCTAATTGGCCAGTATCTAGGCACGAAGTATGGGCAGGGAAACCAGACTAAAAGAATTCTGGGAAGAGAAAAAGCACAGACTCAGCCAGACACAAAGGAATCAAGATGAGAAAGCATTGCTGAAAAAAAATACCAAGAAACATGACTAAACATAGACAAGAATTATGGGTGAATTTAAATTGTAAGAACTTTAAGTTAATAATAAGACTAAGCTAGTAGGTCCAAAAGTTTATAATTAATATAAGCCTTTGTGTGTTTTCTTGAGACTAAACAACTGTGAGAATAGGTGGGACAGAAACTTTTGTTAGCACTCAAACTTCAGTGATAAGCTGATAGAAAGCACAAAGACCAAAGTTAAAGAGCAGAGTGGGTCATGATAGTGAATGAATGAAATAATGAGATTGGGACAGCCAGCCACTAGAGGAAAGAAAACATTTCATGCTGAGATGCAAAGCTGCAAGCACCAAGGCAGACAAACTTGGTAACTTGGAAAATATTTAAATTTTTGGCAAGCAAGTTTTCTGGGCTTGTTTTCCCTTCCTTCCCTTTCTAGGATGACAAAACCAGAACTGTGGAGGAATCTGAGTGCTAGACTGTAACTCAGATGCTCTTTTGAATTAAACACACACTGTGTCCTTTATAAACATTTCTCTGATCCGTAAAAACACAGGGATGGAAGAAAGGCTGTAATAGCTCATATATCAGTTACTGTTTCTCCTTGCTGTGACAAAACATCCAGTAAAAACAACCAAAAGAGGGAAGAAAGGGTCATTTTGGTTCACAGTTTGAAGGTACTGTGGAAAGAGTATGAGGCAGCTCATAACATTGAATCTGCACTCAGGAAGCAGAGAGCAATGGATTCAGGTAATCAATTGGCTTGTTCCTTCTTTTTTCCTTTTCTTTCTTTTTTAACATTGTATTGGTCTCCAGACCACAGAGTAGGAGAACAATATTTGGGTGAATCTCCTTATCTCACGTAAGTCAATCTAGAAACTCTACCACAGATATACCCAAAGATTTGTTTCTTGTATTATTGTAGACCCTGTCAATTTGACATCATTACAAATCACCATAGTTTCTTTAACTTCTGGGAAGTCTTTCATCTTCATCGAATATTCAAATGACTCTTAGAAGTGGTAGGATAACCCAAAGCACCACTTGAGTGGTGATGTGGCTTCTCTGAATATGGCTGGAGTGTAAGGAAGTAAATATGCCATCTGGAAGTTCATGGGCAAGTTATTTAACACATAAAGTCATGGTTTCCCTCTTAAACAAGTACAGCAGTACTGCTTGTCTACTCTAATTGTAGGGCAGTAGGCCTAATGTCAATGTTTGATATTATTTGGTGATAAAGGCCATGTATGGGAAAGACCAAAAGATTCTGTATTTCAAGTTTACAGCTTTTCCTTTCCTAGGGAGCTTAATTTTCTTCTTTAATATTGCATGGGATTGAAGAGGAATTTTAGTTCAATCATTAAAAAAGTCAAATTGACTTATCTTTAATTGATAAAATATATTATGTATTCACATACATTGAACTTTTACATCACACTTAAAATTTACAGATAATCACAAATTGGGCTTTTAAAAAAAAGATTTGTCACCAAGGAACATGAAAACCTCCAAAAGGAAAAGTCTAGAAGGATTCAACCTTACACATACATTAAAAACTATAGGCAATTGAGAAAAGCTGTGAGCAGGAAAAATAGCCTTCTCCAAGGACAAATACACCAATTGGTTGTCCAATGCCTGATGGACAGCCATGAAGCATATCTAGGAGAAACATTACGTGAACTTACTCAACAGGTTATATTTAGGATTATGTGTGCATATACAAATACACATATACATGCAATAACATTGATGTAAAATGAGGTCAGAAATTTGAAGAAGAGTGATTAGGGGTATATGGGAGTGCTGTAGGAACTTCTTCAACCAGTAGACTTTAAGATACCAACCCACATGGGCATGCCCTTTTATACTTTAAAAGCTGATATAAGGTATGTGCTCACTCTCTCTTCCTGGATTCAGTTTCTGTTCCATGTTCATGAATAGGACTGTGATCTGTGAGCCTACCAATAAATAAATAACCCTTTATTATCCTTAATTCTGAGCTAGTGTGGGATTTCTTTTTATTGTCCATCTTCATCTAGTGCGCATGTGGATCCCAACTCCACGCCTACAAAAGGTCCATGGCCCAGAAAGTCTCCCACCCTCACCTATGTTGCTTGATTTCGCCTACTAAGTATTTTTTTTTTTTTTTGCATTACCCATTACACCAGAGTTAAGTATATCCACTGGGAAATTTCCCAAGATTTCACATGCTTCCCCTCAACTGCTACTTTCCTTGCTATGCAGCAACTTTCAAAGCTTTTGGTTTGTGCTCCCTACTTGTGAACTCTGGGTTCCTTGCTCAATATATGAAGTTGATTTAATTGCTTTTAATTTGTTAAGCACACAGACAGAATATTGTATACATAATAAATAAATAAATATAAAAAAAAGAAAATGGTTTGATAAAAGAGCCAAGAATGAGGCACTTTTAGAAATGATACAGCCTTTAGAAACTAGTTGATAGAATTAATGCCATTGAAAATCAAAAGTTAGCTAAAATAATTCATACTATTGAAAAGAATAACATTAATTTGAAAGACAAAATTCAGTCCATGTCAAAGGGTACTGAGAAATTATCTGAAAGAATTCATGCTGTTGAATTTGACAAGAAAAATGTGTTTAAGAGTTATGATAGGTTAGCAGATGGACTATCTCTTTAGGAAGGCAATCTGCATTCTATCCAAATAATGTCTAAGGATGAGATGTTATCTTTAAAGAAAAAACTTCATACCTTGGAATCATGTGTACAGAATGGGGACCAGAGCTAGGAGCCTCAATGAGATCACTAGAAAAATATACAAGTCAAGAGATTCAGGCTTTAAAAAAAGACAGTAGTGAAAAGGTTTGAAATGATTGAGGAAATTATCAGAACTGATACGTAGGGAAAGAAGATACAGGAGAGTTTTTAAGATCACCAGTACCTGTCAGAGGTGACTTGCTCAGGGTTTATTTTTCTACCCTGTAATTAACTCTGAAACAGCATGAAGTTCTAAATGCTCAAAGGGTTCCAAAAATGTAGATCAATACCTATAGGTATGAATGATCTAAAAGAAATTAAGCAATCAATATTATCTTATGGTTTGCATTCAGCATTTGTTAGCAAGATGGTAAAGACATAAACTTCTAGCAATAAGGCTACCCACAAAATTGGCTTCAATTAGTTTCAATGGTTCTGGAATATAGGCCACAACTACTGTGGAAATACTATTGGTGGGAAGAGGCAAAAATTTTAAAACAACGGGGAAAAGCAAAAAGACTTGAGGCTTCCAAAGATCAAATTCTTGGTGAGGGCACTTATGCTGACCCACATGATCAAGCTCTTTACAATGTACAAATCTTGTCCCTATGCTACACAGTAGCCTTAAATGCTTGGGACAGGATTCAAAAACTAGAAAAATGAATTGAATCATATACCAGGGTTAAACAGATTCTGAGAGAACCCTTTAGTGACTTTTTTACAAGATTAACTAAGGCTGTACAAATAGGAATAACAGACCTAGATGCTAGATGAGTACTTATTGAATCTCTGGCTTTTAAAAATGCCAGCTTAGAATGAAAAAAGATACTTGAGTTCTCAAAGGTTAGATCAACACCAGTGGATAAATGGATTCTGCATACAATAAATGTTGAGACATTTGACTATAATACTGAGGTTAGGAGAAGCAATTTCCAAAGGTATGAGAAGACATTAAAATTCCAAATGTTTTAATTGTAGTAGAATAGGACATCTGAGGAAAGACTGTAGACAAGGAATTCCTAGAAATAATGTTTCCTCTGGGAATGGCAAAATTAGAAGTTCTCAACTTTCTGGATTATGTAGATGTGACAAAGATCAATATTGGACTAATGGATGTAATTCAATAGAAGACAGACAAGGTAATCTGATACCACTGGCAAACTCCTTGGGGGTCCTCACACAGTTCCACAATTCAAACGTGGTCCAGTCATTCCCAGTTACTGTGGAAAACATGTCTCACCAGGAAAATTAAAAAATCTATTGCCTGCTATAAAAAATTATACTGTTCTGGGTGATGGAATAAACATTGAAGATGAATCAGAATTCCAATAAGAAATAGAAAGTGTAAGCTTTGGCAGACTTCTATAAATGATCAAAGACCAAAGCTAAGAGTAAGTATAAATAACACTGTAATTGAGTGATTACTAGACAGGGGTATGGACATGAGAATCATTACTCCAGAATCTTGGCATCTGAATTGGCCTCTTTAAGAGGCAGATGTTTAATTCCTAGGAATTGGAACCCTATTTCAAGTGAAACAAAGCATGAGATGGGTTGAATGCATAGGACTAGAAGGACACAGAAGAAGATGGGAGCCTTATTTGTCTAATATTGCAGTAAATTTATGATGTTATGACCTGCTGTAGCAATGGAATACCCAGATCAACATTTCTGCCATCCCAGAAATGTATGTTTCTGGGAAGGATATTATAAGGTACTATACACAAAGGTCATCAACCATTCAAGCTATACAAAAAAAAAAAAAAAAAAAAAGCAACTAGCAAACCTTTATGGGTACCAACAGACCTACCATTCAAATAGTTAACTGAGAAACCAATATAAATTAAACAATGGCCTTTAACAGAAGAGAAATTGCAGGCTTTAGAACAGCTGGTACAGGAGCAACTAGAATCAACCAGCCCTTGGAATTCTCCTATATTTATTGTTAAAAAGAAATCTGGAAAATAGAAAATGGTGACAGATCTAAGAGCTGTCAACAAGGTAATTCAAAATATGAGCCCTCTACAATCTGGAATTCCTTTGCCTTCCCTATTGCCTAACTGATGATAGTTATAAATAAGGGATTACTTTTTCTTGTCCCTCGAAATCCTAGTGGAATTTAATTGTACAGATTTATTTTTCTTTATGTATTTATTTAAATGTGATGCTATGTATTTTCATCTGATATGATTTCATTATCATATTAAATTGGTAGACAGTATTTTTAATGTCATTTTCCCCTAAAGATTTAAAATTCTTTACTTCAATTTTTTTTTTGAAATCTAAAGTTTAGATTTCTTGATTTCTTTTATTCTAGAACAATTCTAATTTTTCTAGTGCTATTTTATTTCTAATAATTAATTAACTTTTAGACATTAAATGAAGATATATGTTCTGTTGGAACAATTTTTTATCAACTTATATTACCAAGATCCTCTGAAACTTTTCTTAGATATTATATGTTTATCTGCTATGGGCTTTCAGGGTTTGGTTGATATTTTCTATTACAACATATTTCTTTTCTCCTTTTCATTTCCTTCTACACTTCTACTTCACTCCCTGATCTTTGGCTTGGAGCAGAAGCAGAGGAAACGTATGGGGATGGCATGGAGAGCTAACTACCGGCATTCTTTCCCCAGAGAGACAGTAATTGGCACAGAAAAGGCAGCAGAATTTATTTTAGGATATTATTTGATTTTCAGGAAATTATCATAAAACAGATAAAATAATCCGGAAAATCAAAAAAGTTCTAAATAAGTAAGACGAAAAGCTAACAGGAGTCAAAGTAGTATAGAAGAGTTCATCAGGACAAACTTGATGATTCAGAGATATGACCGCACAAACTTATGTCCACATGATTTCAAGGTACAAACGCAGTTCAGTGTGTCAAAAGGAGGGAAGTGAGGACAGTAGTTTTGAGGCATTGGGATAGCCATATGCCCATGTATGGCCATCATCAAACCACATAAATTAACTAAAGGTGAATCACAAACATCAAAGTAAAAGCCTAAATTCTTAAGTTCTTAGAGAAAAATCTAGGAGTAAATCCTAACCATGGTTTAAGTAGAAACTCCTCAAAGATGCTATCCATATATGACTAACAAAAAAAAAAAAAGGTAAATTATCAGACTTTATAAAATTGAAACTTTTCTGGTTCACGGTGTACCATCAAAAAATAAATAAATAAAGTGGGAAAAAAACCTCACAGAAGTAAAGAAAATTGCTCAGGTTTTTTGTTTGTTTGTTTGTCTGTCTGTCTGTCTGTCTGGTGTTTTGTTAGTGTAGCTATCCTCTTCAAAGTAAAATACCACAGTATCTGAAGTGTCTGTTGATAGTGTTCAAGAACTTTCAGCATCATGGCCTAGTTTCTCTAGTCTTATTCCCCTCCTTTGTTATGTGTATAAATTACCAGAATAGGGATACACGCCCCCCCATCTGCATACTAAAGTGACCTCGCCTGCAATCTGTGCCTTTTATCACTAAGAGTAGGTAACTCTGTCCCTGTCATGTGGCCAGTATCTCTGCTGAACTCTGTAGAGCTTCCCAGTGGGTCCCCTGAACTTTGATACTTTCACTTTTTCATTGAAAATTTAAAAAAAAAAAAACCTTATATGAGGAAGAGAGTGTTCAATGTCTGGAGCTGTTTGAGACATAGAAAAAGAGAGATAACCTGTAGAGAAATGATGGTAAAGAATGTGAAGTCAGATTCTGGTTCTATCTATCTGAAAACTGTGTTGCCTGGAAAAGGGTATTTGGAAGTTATGATGAGAAAAACATGTCACCATGGGAGAGGGTTGAAGGGGAGGGAAAAGTCAGGGAGGGGAGCAGAGAAAAAAATGTATAGCTCAATAAAATCAATTTAAAAAAAGGAAAAAGAAAGAAAGGGCTTAAGGGAGTCACACACTCATGTGCGGTCTTGTAATGGGATCAAAGCAGTTAACTCATTTTACTCAGCCAATTGGTGGAGATGCTATATGCAGTTGCATTCATCTTGGCTTGGAAAAAGGACCTTTAGGAGCAAAACTGATAAATTTGGGAGAGGGAAAGTGAGACCAAAACTCCTCTTCTCAGTCCAGCCCCTACTTGCCTACCTTGGCTCTTCACAGAACTACTAGTGTTTTGGGATACAAAAAATTTCTGCATTGCTTACTGCTATTTCCTGAAACAGTAAGTGCTGGGGAGAAAATTAGATAGATAGTTATGTCTTGCAGAAATTTCAAAGCAAGGATGCTCATGATAGTGTTCACTGAAGCTGATCTCCCACTCACATGAAGAGATATTTCTGGAAGGATCACCTTTCAAAATAATACTAAAAGAGGCCAGGTTAATGAATTTAATGCTTGAGTTAACATGAAAGAAGATGCTGATAACAGACAAAAAGAAACACAAAACAAAAATTTCTGTCACCTGTGAGCCCTGCTGCTGCTCCTGCTGAGGCTATACTGATGCTAATGCTGCCATTGACCACACTGCCCCAAGGGCCACCACATTGCTCCAAAGGCAACAATATCTGCAGTTTATCCCACCTCAAAAATATTGAGTCACATGTTATGGCAGCTCCAGAATCTTATACCAAGAAGATAACATAACAAATTGTTGCTTTTTTTCAATAATGGGTCATTCAATCAAATAACCTATATTCATTTGTTAAGCTAGATAAATTTAGCTTTTACAGTGAAGTCTAATTAAAGAGAATAAAAATTCAAATGTAAATCCTCCATCTTTTTCTTCTCTCTTTCCCACCTCGTCTTGCCTCTGTCTTCCCTGTCTTCTCCCTTCCTTCCTTTGGTCTTTGTTCCTTGGCTATGCAAATCCGGTTGGTCATTAATATTTATTGAATTAAATGATAGATACAGGCACCTTTAAAAAACACCTTCTTCTCAGCTGGCCCTAACACAATGATGGGACCGTTTTATCCTCATGATTTTTTGGCAGAGAACAGGCTGAAACTAGAGGTAATTGACTATATCCCTTTGGCAAGCTGAGAGTTGCAGTGTGCCTGACCTCATTTTGTTCTACGTTGGCTCCAGCTCCATTTCTAAATCAGCGAGCACAGTGCTTCTTCAGCCCATTTATCTATACCAAAATTAACAAAAGCTAGCTTATAGTATAGTTATACTGTACTGCCTTGCAATATGTTTTCTTCCTATAACCAAATATTAAAAATTTGGATAGTATATTTTTAAAAGCAAGATTTGGTTTTGGAGACTGGATGTCCAACATCAAGAAGCCACATCTGGTAGGCTTATCATGTTGTTGGCAATTCTTCAGAATCCTAACACAGAATAAAGCATCACAGGGTGAGATTAGATGGAACGAAGAAAGACTCATCACTTGAGAAAATCTTGTAACCCTTACATGGGCTGTAACTCTACATGTTCTCTGTCTACATCCAGTTCCATTCACCTGCCTCTATTTTATTATTTTTCATGTTTCATAAGGACTCTACACATTCTATGCATAGAGCATTTTACAGTAAACAAAGTAAAAAAAATGAAGAAAGGGGGCATTAGAGGTAGGAAAACAAAGCTTTTCAAATGCCACCTTGTGCTTTGGGATAGTTGCATCATTTTGAACATCTGCTCTCTGAAGTAGAGTTAGTATGTACTTTCTAGGCATGTGTATGATACCCAATATTAGCCCACACTCTGTTGATTAATATCTTCTTAATATGAGTTATCTGGATTAGTTTTCAAAGGTTACAGGTTAATTTTTTGGGAGTGGCAGGAAGGAATTGTCTTTCTAGGAATTTATTTCCATTTGCCCAACCTAATGGTATCATTCATTTTTCCTTTGTTTGTTTAAAGTTAAAAAAAAGATAGGCATAGGTGGGCAGTGATTAACACAAAGTACTTTTTCTTCTGTACCCCTCCCACTTGTTATAGATTTAAAACATCTAGGAAACTGCCTGACTTAATTTATGCTTGAAAAGCAATTCCCAAATAAACAGATTAATTAAGGTTCAATTTTAAAGCTTTAGCATAGAACATGTTTACTTCAGAAGTGAGGCTAAATACACTGAGTTTAGAAATAGAAGCACTTTGATTTCTAATACATACTCAGCAGTACTTAAAAAATAATAATGTGTGAAGAGACACTCTCTTTATAAAATGAGGGAAAATTAAAGTCATCATTCAGAAAGAATTATACAGTCTCTGAAATATACCTCCATTTGGATATTTAGCTCATGGGTACTTTTTAAGCACAGATTTTATGGCCATGTACTTGAGAATCAGTAGTTTCTGTCAGTCTTCAAATTTATGATGCTGTTTATAATGCAATTTACATACATCACTATAGGATTCAGATCAACATGTTTTACAGTATGAAAGCAGTGTACTCATTATGAAAACTGATAAATGTGAAGTATCTATATTTTGTAAAGCTAAAAAAAATGAACAAATACAAACAGATGATCAGTCTTCCTAGTTGCTACAAGATTTAGACATTTGTAAGTGGGTTTGACGAGTTTGTTTCCACACTATTATGCGTGATGATATGAAAGGCATTGTGTTTTAGTGCTTAAAGGACCTTTCTTCCAAGTTTGATGGTGCTCACAGAAATCATAAACATCATTTTTACAGTGAAAATAATATGCTAAGAGTGATTAGGAACCTCTAGCTAAGATGTTACCCTATGCAGAACTGATTTCCTGAAGGCCAACATCAAAATGAGAAATGAAATGCAAAAGGCTTTCTGTTATCTGAAGCTAATTACTGAGGAGCCAGAGACATCGAAAGCCTTCTGATTTCAAATCAGATACTTGAAGAAAATTGGAAGAATGAGCAGAAAGACATGCTTGTCTAGCCAAGCAATCCTGAGAATCCCACTGCCAGTTTGTATATGTTGCTGCTAAGATGGTGAGAGACATTATCATTTGCAAACATGTCTGCAGAGTCTGGCTATAACCATCTTCTTTTTTCTTAGAATTTTTCATATCTAGTACTCCTGAAAAGTTGCAGAGAACTTTGCAAAGCTGTATTAGCTGATAACCAAAGAAAGAAAAAATCTATATAAATTGTATAAAAGTGTTTATAATGGCAGTTGAACATATTTTGACTTTCCAATGATGATTAGAAGATGGGTGTTGCTATATGTGGCAGGATTGGTAGGATGTAGCAAAGTACCTGTTAACTAAAAGAGCTCTTTCAAAGTTGCTCACTGTGTGTAGGAGGGAATCAGGCAAGTGAGGTTAAAGGAACCAGAGCCATTTTGCATGACTATAAATCAACCTCTGGGGCTCTCAAACACATTTCAAAATTTATTTGACACTTGGGAGCTGTAACTCAGAAACTTTCCTCACTCTTACGCTTTGTTTGAGCTCAGATTCTGATGAGGGTCCTTTACAACACCTTACAGTTAAGGAGCACACACCTAAGTGGCACATTGCACAAAATTTTTACACCAGCAGAACTTAGCTATTAGTAGGCTTTATCTATTAGAATGGCTCCAGAAGTCCAAAAAGAAAAAGAAAAATCCGACTGCTTGGTTTCTACAGTAAGAGTGAAAGCAGTGAAAATTAGTCTTGGGCTGCAAGTGTTCCTAACTTGTGGGGGAGAGACAGAGCACAAACAAGGTGGCTATTTAGACAACTTTACGTATTTTAAAGGTTCCTTTTCCCATCCACAAAGCTTTTTAAACTCTTTCATTTGTGTATGATTGACTTGCAGAAGCTGAATATTGACAAAAGACTTTAGAATTGCTAGAACTAATGTGTAGGGTTTGTGTTTTAGGGAAGTGTTTGCTTTTCATTGTGTTATTTTCTTCCTTTTTAAAAAAATAATTTGGTTTATTGCATGACTATTTAATTAAACTGAGAACCCTCAAGTAAAACAAACTTCATCAAATTACCTAAGTTTGTGTTAAGTACATTCATGATAGCATTACTTGTAATGATATTTCATTACGCTCCGAAGGGATCATTACAACTTCCAGGTGGTTCTATACTTGAATAACTTCAGCAACCACTGAACTATAAAAATACCATCTCTTCCCATTAAGGCTTTTAACCCAATTAAAAAACAAACATCGTTGGGAACGATTATTATTCCCATTGCTAGTGTTTCACAACTGACTGAATTCACAAACCACCTATCTATACTCTCAGGCCCGTTTATTTTGTAAGAATTTATTTTTTTTTCTTCCACAAACTGCAATTAATTATTATTTAAAGTAAAATCTTCCATCCCCTCCCCTCCCCGGTCTCTTTCTCTGCTTCCTCTGTGTTTCCCATCCCTCTCCTTCACAAAAGCAAGTTCACAGCTCTGTCTCTGGGCCCAGGAAAGTACAACAT
>NW_004949099.1:16191562-16194488 GCF_000317375.1 Microtus ochrogaster | reverse complement strand
TGTGTGTCACTTGATTGGATTTATTTAATTGTAAATTAAATAGCCATTTCTAGTCTCTTTTTGTCTTCAGTGATTTGAGTAGTCCTTGACAAAATGACATAGTAGCCATGGGATGAAATGAGTTCAGCAAGGAGATGTCCTGAGAATAAATGGATGTTGCAGTCACTGAACTTCTAATTTTGAAGAATGCTACTGCTAAGCCCTGGAGATGCCCCACATCCAAGGCAGATGCACAAAGAACTAGCACACACTTTAAAACATGCGGCCAGGCAGATGTGAGAAGATACAGAACACAACAGGAGAAGGAAAATGAGGAAGTTTGGCTCATGCTAAGTGCTCATTTGGCCCTATAACAAATTCTATCATATAAAAGCAGCCTTTAAAAGATGATATTTGTTTGCTTTTTAATTGCTTTTTAGCAATATTAATATTTTATGGCTTATTGGGATAATGTAAGACCCTTTCACCACATACTAAAATTATTGCTTTCATTTCACTGACGACTTTCTGATCCACTGTTTAGGAGTACTAGTCCATGCCTTTCTTCAAATGTGTATAAAATCACAGGAACTCCCAAGCTGCACCTCTGCTCTGTGTGGGTGGACCACTAAGACTCAGCCTTTCATGCGTTGTTATTGTCAGCGGATTTGTCATTCTGGCTCTCTATGCCAGTATATTTTCAGTTTGTTTTGCTTTTCAGGATGTTAAAGATTTTCCAAAGTCTCCTGTGATTGTGGCAAGAGACTATCAAAATCCACATTAATTTTCTTTTCACTTTGAGTCTACATGATTGCCACTGGCTGTCATTTCTGAGCACTTTGGAAGTCTACAACCTGGCCTTGTATTGAGACCTCATTACCAATGATGCCTTATTAACTGGGCCATCAAAGCAATGCTTTTCAGAGGACTGTGGTAGATTATCTATACTCCACGAGTTGGAGGTTGCAGGGAGCTGCTAGTCACTCTTTGTTCCTTACATTTGGAAAGAAGGAAACCTGTTGAATTAAGAGCGGCGGAGCTGCGTCCCCGGCACCCGGCCGCCCCCACGGCTAGCTTTACCCAAAATAATTACACGGAAACTGTATTCTTTTAAACACTGCCTGACCCATTAGTTTCAGCCTCTTATTGGCTAGCTCTTACATATTGATCTAACCCATTTCTATTAATCTGTGTAGCCCACAAACTGGCTTACCAGGAATGATCTTAACCTGCATCTGTCTGCAGTGGGGGAACCATGGCGACTCCCTGACTCAACTTCTTTCTCCCAGCATCCTGTTCTGTTTTCTCCGCCTACCTAAGGGTTGGCCTATGAAATGGGCCTAGGCAGTTTCTTTATTAATAAGAAATCATTCCCACATCAGAAACCCAATTAGATTTTTGATAATCCAAGATAAAAAGCTATCACTCCAAAGTATTCTTGCAAATCTTGTCAAAGAAAACCTATTTAAGACCAGCCTGTGCTGCCTGCTCCCAATGTAACCTTGGACACACAGGAGCATCTTCATTTTGTTTATGCTCCTTTCCCCTGCTTTCAGCCACAGCCTTGATAGAAGTTCTTTCACTTCCTTTACATGCTTACTTTCTAAACTTATTTGATGGAATTTGGAGCTATTTGCAGCACACAGCACATCCCATTGTTTGGCTTGTCTTCCTTTCCTTCTTCTCAATCTTAGATGGTTCGGGTCTTGTCAGCTCATGTTGTGACTCATTACTGGAGCTTACCTTTTCTGCCCTTTTGCAATTTCTGTCTCTTGCTTTCATGCTCCAGCCTGATAAATCCTTTGCTCCCTGTAGGGCCATTTGGTGAAAGTCACAGAACCAGAACAATAGAGAAACCACAGTGTCTTGTCCAAATCTACCCTTCATCATCCAGTACCATTTCCACTCCAGGAGGCCACTGATCTCCCACCCACAATCACTGGATTCTTATGAAGCTAATTTACATAAGATGATGTATAGGTTAATGGTTCAGAAATACTTCCAAGGGCAAGGAAAGAGTAAGTCTCATTTGTAAAATTTGTCAATACCATGGTATAAACATTCCAGCTATTGGAAATATCAAGCTAGCGACTTGACTTCACTGAACATGGATGCTGTAATATTTTATTTTCATCGCTGAGACAAAATACATGATGAAATCAAATTAAGGTGGGAAGAGTTTATTTATGCTGCCAGAACAAGGATACAGCTCATCATGATGAACAAGGTGTAGTGTCAGGAGTTGGAGGTGACCGTTCACATTGCATCCTCAATAAGGAAGGATGCATGCAGGTACAGTTCATCACAATGGATGAAGCATGGTAGCAGGAGTTGGAAGCAGTCAGAAAACATATTTCCCTTCCAAAAAGAGCAGGCCTCCAAGAGACAGCAACCAAACAGGGCCAAACAAGTACAATAAAACAAAACAAAAGCCCTCACACCAAGGATGGACAAGGCAACGCAACCAGAGCAAAAGGGTCCCAATTGGGTATTTGTAAAGATATTGTGCTAATTACAAGATACCTTGTTTTCATTGTTTGGGTGTGTAACTTTTTATGCAGTCATCTTTTGTTACTAGTGGTTGTAAAATAAATTCTTTAAAGTAGAACTGCTAACTCAAACTAGATAAACATTTTGGTTCTGAAAGCTGTCACTCAGTTGTCTGCGACAAGTCTTCCCCTTTTTATCCCTATGGAAACTTTAGGAACCTCTTTGTACACACACTTGTTATTGAGAGGGTGTCATTAGCCTGCTATGTCTTTGCCAAGTAACAAGACATAGTGATGATTCTGTAGATTACATTTGTGTTTTTTTCTTATGAATGAAATGACATAATAATTTTTTTGGTTTTTGTGGCTTTTTATTAAATTTATTTATTTATTAAGGATTTCTGCCTCCTCCCCGCCACCGCCTCCCATTTCCCTCCCCCTCCCCCGATCAAGTCCCT
>NW_004949099.1:16140333-16190302 GCF_000317375.1 Microtus ochrogaster | reverse complement strand
AACTCAAGTCCAAATGGATTAAAGACCTCAATATCAGTCTGAACACACTGAACCTGATAGAAGAGAAAGTGGGAAGTACTCTACAACACATGGGCACAGGAGACCACTTCCTACGTATAACCCCAGTAGCACAGACATTAAGGGCCTCATTGAATAATTGGGACCTCCTGAGACTGAGAAGCTTCTGTAAAGCAAAGGACACTGTCACTAAGACATAATAATATTTTTAAGTGTCTCATTTTTACTATCTACGAAATCTCATTTCACATGCATTGCCAATGTCTCTGATTGCATTGCTCACATTGTGTTAGTTTTTGATGCCACTCATTAATTCCCCTACAAAGAGTACATTTGTGCCAAGTGAGATTGGTAATTAGAGCCCTGGACAGTTTTTAAATACTTTATTTTTAATTATGTTTATGTATATGTGGGAGTGGGACATGTGAATGCAGTGCCAATGATTGTTAGAGGGAGCTGTTGGATACCCTGAAGATGGAGAGACAGGTGGTTGTGAGCCATTTGACCGAGGTGCTGTGATTCCAACTCAGCTCCTCAGGAAGAACAGTATGCCCTCTTAACAACTGCGCCCTCTCTCCTGTCCATCCTTTATTCTAGAGCATGTTGATGCCATTTATATGTCCCCTTTAGCTTTATAGAATGACTGAATGGCATGACTATTATTTCTGAAATATCCAGCTGACCTCACTGGCATGCTCTGGCCACTTTATCAGACACTAATGCCAGTTTACATGTATTTTTAATCTAATTCTGTACCCTGTTTTCTATTACATTGAGCTAAGACAGTAAGTTTTGGGTGAGATGGGAGGAGATCAGAAAAATCTAGCATGATAGATTATCAGATGAAAGGGAGAATATAATTCACACAAATGCTGAGAAATAAAGTATGGTTATGTGAGAGTAAAAGCGGAGAAAACGATATCATGATGTGTGGGAACAGCAGCCCCGAGTTATGATATCCCTGCCCCCACTTGAGGTGCTTATCTGCAAAGAAAAACATGTTTGAATACCCTCTGCTCCTGGAGTTGGGGGAAGGAATTTTGACTGTTCTTTGAACCCTGCCTGGGTCAGGTTACAGTCCCTTCACAGCCCCCTCCTCATTTGGTGCCATGGTATAAAAGCCAGACCCAGCAGAACAGTAAAGAAGCTGTTCCACTTCAACCTCATGCTCTGTGTATTCATTCAATCCTGACACCCTTTGCCAGTTTTCTTGGTTTTCCAGGCTGTGCTGGCATGGCAATGATGGAGATTACAATGGGTGGGGATGGGGTACTTTAAACAGTCCCAACTACAGAGCTTCCAGAGATCATCTAAGCCTTTATGTCCCCTTTAGGATCTCATCTCCCTTTTCCTCTGCTCTTCTGCTCTTCCCCTACCCTCCTCTCCTCCTTGTATCTTGAATGTGTCACCAACTTCTTAAGTGCTACTACAGTCACTGTCTTAGTTTAAGTTTTCTTTGTTGTAATGAAAGGCCACGACCAAAACAGCTTGGGGACAAAATGGTTAATTTGGCTCACATTTCCCTATTGCTATTCATCATCAAAGGAAGTCAGGACAGGAACTCAAACAGAGCAGGAACCTGGAGGCAGAAACTGATACAGAGGCCATAGATGGATGCTGTTCATTGACTTGCTCAGCCTGCTTTCTTATAGAACCCAGCACCACCAGCTCAGGGATAGCATCACCCACAATGGGCTGGGCACTCTCCCATTAATTGCTAATTAATAAACTACTTTACAGGTTTCTCTACCACCCGATCTCAAGGAGGTGTTTTCTTGATTGGGTTGCCTCCTCTCAGAGGACTTCAGTCTGTGTCAAGCTGACATTAAACTAGCCAGCACTCTCACCAAAGTTGAATCCCCTGCTCTTTTGGCTGGGGGTTTCTGATTTTCTGTGTACTTCTCCTCTAGTCCCTTGTCGTCAATCATTTTGTGTTGCTCTAATAGAACACCTGGTGAAGGGTAATGTGTTAAGAAAGAAAATTCGTTTGGCATATGATTGTGACAGCCACAATGTTTAAAGAGCAAGTTTGTGGAACTCGGAGGAGGCAATCTGTCTCTAAAAAAATGTGAATGGCACCACGTGATTAGGGCAACTTCCAGGCTAACAGTCAGTAGCAGAGGTAGACATAAATGGTAGAACAGAAGGTTTGTGGGCCTTTATAATAATTCCTGTATAAATAAAAACTCATTTTATGAGAAAAGCATTAATCTGATGTCAATATCAAATTTCTAGCACATGAATGCATAGAATTGAAAACTGTTTCCAAAATACAGCAGTCCTGTCTTCACAGACTCTTGAAGGAGGGTCTTTACTGCCCTCTGCCAAACTCAGGGGATACACACGTGTTGGCATGCCAAGAAGTACCAGCTGAATGGGGGTCAGGTGGCAGTCAGTGGGACAGGTGAATGGAACACTATTGTCAGTAACCGTTTGGGTGCTCATGTACTACAGCATGACACCCACCAGGTGCTCACATGGCAGGTGTGGTAGCCTTCTTCTCATATGTGCTTGACCTTGAACACGTTACCACTGAAGAAACTCACTAATACTTCCTGAGCTTGAATACTGTATTTTCTCAATCAAACCATGACAATTGGTATGTAAGAAACTACGAACTTACAATGCTGATTTTACTTCTTACCATTACTGCTAGTGCCACAAGGAGCCACGTGTGTGTACGTGTGGTGTGTGTGTGTGTTTTAAAGCAAAGTAAAAAAAAAGACAAAAATTAAAATACTTCACTTTGTTAATTCTAAAATACCTGAAAAATGAGGCTTGTAGTCTAACCCAGAGAAATACAATGCATACTTATGGTCCAGGTGGCCTTGGTTAAATAAAAGTCCAGCATGTACAGATTCAGAACTCAGCCAATAGGACAGAGCACATGAGAAATGTGACTGTGGCATTGGCTGCGAAGTCTTGTCTTTTACATTTGTCACAGCAGGAATAATCATTTTAAGCTTCTGTAATGTGACTATGCCCCCAAGCACACAAAATCAATGATCTAACTGTAGAGTGTCCAAATACTCATTTAGATTTCCTCTCTTGACTGGGAATGCAATTTTAAATTGCCTGGCTTTCCGTCCACAGAAATTGAATATAGCAAGAATTTATTTTCTTTTTAAATCACAAGTAATAGAAGCTAACGAAGAGACAGGATCGCTAACATGTCTATGAAGTGGCAGTGCCCCTTCCTGTGTTTTATACTTAGGATGCAGTGTAAGTGCTGGAGCTGAATTAGTAGGAAAAGGCCATTTAGAATCTCATTTAAAATAAGACACTTTGTTTCCCTTACTTTTGCCATGAGACAAATAATCATAGAATAATTCTCCAGCAATTCAGCAAGGAAGGACAACAAATAAGGACAAGATAAGAGCCGCAGAGTTTCTCCCTCTATTTTTCTCATCTCTATATTCCGTTCTCAACCCACACACTGCACTCACAGGCTTGTTTATTGAGGAGACTGGGGAAATGATAGAAAAATACCTTATCTGCCCAAACAAAGGAACTATAGAGAATAAATAAAGCATTGAATTTCCAGAACAGTCAAGTGAGCTCTCCGGGTGTTATTTATTTTGGTATCCCTGTAGCATTCCTCCTTCTGACTATAAATCTTTATATTATGTTATAGTTTTCTGTGTCTAGGGTATGTGTCCTGTCTCCTTAAGACATGAAAGAAATAAACAGCACACCAGTCAAGAACATGAATACCACTGTCCCACAGACAGGAAAGGAAATGGATGATAAGGCACAAGGGGACACAAAGTCAGCCCTCATCCACAGAAGATCCAAAAAAAAGCAAGTGTTTTGAAAAACATTGAGCAAAAAGAGGTTTGGAATTTAAAAATATATATTCCTGTGGTGTGTGTTTTTGTGAAGTGTGTGTGTGTGTGTGTGAATGTATTTGCATGTACTTACAAATATCTGCAGAGGCCAGAAGAGATTGGTAGATACCCTATAGATAGAGTTATAGGTGTTTGTAAGTCACGTGATTTGGGAGTAAAATCTGATCTTCTTTAAAAGCAGAAAATGCTCAGATTTATTTTAGGGCCTCATGTTATTCCATGGATATGAAGTTTGTATGTTTGTTTGTTTTTTCAAGATTGCACTTAGATAAAACCTGGAGCTCTGGGTTCCTGATATTACTCAGATTCAAGTGAGAATAAGTGTCAGAGCCTTAGAAAATTATAATATGTGGACTAAGATCTCTTTTGAAGCCAGTGTTTTGTTATTAGCCTGCTATGCCTTCGACCTCTAAATAGTCAAGAGCAGACTTTGCACACCGAGTTCATCATCATTTCTAGCCCTAGAACCCACCATGGTTTAAATGTTTCATGTTCCATATTTTTTTAACATTTTCTAGATTTAGTTCTCTGAAGAGGGAATCACATTATTTCCAGTGTCTGTCATGTCATGTCATAAACCAGACTAAAAGGAAGTTCACTATAGCTTTGGTCCAGTCCACTATGAAAAGTGTAGTATAACTCAAAGCAGAGTTTGTCCAGAAACTGGATCTATGGAACAGTACTTTTGAGGAGAGATCAAGCAAGTGATATCTTTAAGAACATTACTGCCCAAACCCACCTTGCCTATGTCTGATGCACCTAAGAATTCCCTGCCTCCTGAATGCTGCATAGACAGATATGCATTTTCCTCTTTTCTGTCATTGACACAAGAAACAAATGAAAAGCATATCAACTTGGTGATTCAGTGGAAACCATTTGATCCAAGATTCAAATTATACTATGATTGGAATAAGATATTAATGCATAGCTATCCACCATATTCATTTGCCCTCGATTCCAAAAGCAAGGGGTCATTATGTTTTCATTTACATGCAAATTAGTAAAATACGTTATTCTTTGACAGAGTCAAAATAAGGCCCCCTTGAGGCTTCAGTCTAGTGTTTCTGCATGTTTTACCCTTTTTGCATTTTTGACTTTTATTCTCACCTTCAATCATTAATATGGTTTTGAGCTAGTTAGTAAGTACATTTTCAACTACAAACCCAAATTCTAGCCAATTAACTTATTTCTATGAGATATTTCTATCATCTCTCCTTTACTAAAACTCACAGAGAATCCTTTTATTCTATCAATAGATGTCTATGAAGTAGCCCATATTATCATTAATTGTTTTCATAAAGACTTTAGATGCCAAGAATAAGTTGCACTCTAAACAACACTGGCACATTTTTTCATTTATTAAGCTTCCATTATCGAAGAAAAAGAGAAACAACAAACATTTAATTTGGAATAGAACAATGTAAAAACAAAACAATGCAGATTTAACTCCTTCGGAATTCACCAAGGCCAGCTGACCTGGGTCTGAAAAAAGCATGGGATAAAACCGGACTTGTTTAACATAGCAGACAATGAGGACTACTGAGAACTCAAGAACAATGGCAATGGGTTTTTGATCCTACTTCACGTACTGGCTTTGGGGGAGCCTAGGCAGTTTGGATGTTCACCTTACTAAACCTGGATGGAGGTGGGCGGTCCTTGGACTTCCTACAGGTCAGGGAACCCTGATTGCTCTTCAAGCTGATGAGGGAGAGGGACTTGATCGGGAGAGGGGGAGGGAAATGGGAGGCGGTGGCGGGGAGGAGGCAGAAATTCTTAATAAATAAATAAATTTTAAAAAATAAATTAATTAATTAAAAAAGAAAGTGAAACTCAGTTTACTGATGAAATATATAAAGCCTACTCTGGTTTATGGTCCTGAAGTCTCTGCTCTTTGCAGTTTTAAGAAAATGAAGTTGTTAGTTGCTGAATTTGAATTATACTATGTTCTTAATCTGTAGTTATAACAGAAGCAATGTTGTCTATCTTGGTCTGTGTCTATAATAGGACCATTTGGATAGAAAGGAAGAAAGGGGTCTCAGTAACATTGCATTACAAAATTACATGTTCCTACTCATAGACCACATGTGAGTTATCTCTGAATATTCTAGAGTTAATAATGATCTTGTACAAATAATCCTAGTTTTTGGATAAGGGATATGGGGCTCTAAGAATGATGGCCCCAGATATGGCCATTTGACATGCCAAGGACTTTGAAATAAAAAACAGCCTCAAAAACAATGCTATACTCTTTCTGAAGTTCAGGGAAGGGCTTTCCCTACAGCTCTCCTTATCTGTCTAAGGGATACTCTTCTGGAAGAAATGTGACAGTCATGACTCTCTTCCCCAATCCTGGACTCTGCGTTAATTAATGAAGGTTGCTCATCAAGAGAACACTAAAGGGCTCCATGCTCAGGACACTGAAACCAGATCAATTCTCATCTGTTTTCTCAAGGACTACTACCTAAAGAGATTTATTGCATAAAGAGACCACCTTTGATTATACTACAGTTCCTCCTCTGTTCAAACTATTGCTCTGGAATGTCTTCATTATTGCTTGCCGAGAAACTCCACTAGAAACCATTATTTCCTTCTGTTATACTGAAGGACACTCATATTCATTATTTTTTTATATTCATTATTTTTAAGGACATGAGATCCACATAAACTATGAGATCAAAATAAGAACCTCAGGATTCATCTTAAATAACCATTTGGAAAGGAAACAGAAGAACTGAAGTAAAATGAATAGCAGTGGAAAGGGATGATTAAATTTATATAAACAAATGACAAAGGAAGGTACTTTGATTTGCTCCATGTTTAGTATAAGGAGGGTTTCCAGATGTGAGCTGTGGAAAATCGTAACATACCAAGATATCATTCATGAATGAAACAAACACAATACTATCATGGACGAATGTACCAAGTGTAACTGATGAACATAGAATATGACTGGAAGATACTAACGTTGTGTTGAGCTATAATAGGAGGTCTAACTTTGTTTCTGCTGCGATCTTGGAAGAGTTGGTCATAAGATTTTTATATTATGCTACTTGTATTAAATCAAAGTACAGCAGGCTATGTGTATTTGGCTACAGAAATTTATTTTGAAATTGTTCTGGAGATTAGAATTCCAAAATTAGAGTATCAGGGAACTGGGTGCTTCTTAAGACTGAAGTAAGAGGGCCCTATAGAGTGAATGTTTTTCTTTGGTTTGCATATGAACATCTCTAGGTCTTGTCATTGCCTTGTCTTTTTTACCACAGATGTGACTCTGCCTAATTCCCTTTTCCTGTATGGATATCAGTCATCTTGTAGTAAGATCTGCTCATACAAACCTTAGGGGTAAAATTTAAATATCTAGACAAAATCTTTCTCTTTCATGTACTCATCTTCACTGTTGTGCATGCATAAGTCTTGTCTTTCCTGAAGCCATATTAGAATATGTCTCTCTGTACTACCATAACATGCGTTATTGTATGTCTGTCAGAATCATACCCTAGTCTATCTTCTTATTTCAAAACCATAGCCTTATTTGAATCTGAATTAATTGCTTATCTTGAAACAAGTATTATTTCTCCAAGTCAAAACTACCTTTCAAAATCTTGTACAATATTTATGCTTACCTTGAGCCCTTCTAGGCAGCTTCTTATAGAGTGAAAAGTGATGGACGGTAGCAGTAAGATCTCAAACTCTTACCCTATATTTGTCAGCCACTACCACACTGATCTTTGAAAGGATTGTCCACTCTGAACCTAAATATGGCATTCACACAAAGAAAAGGAACACCAATCTCCTTCAACTCTGCTGTAGATAAAAATTAAATCACTTAAGTTAACCGCCAAACACAGTGTTTCACATGTATTATGTGATGAAAAGGTGTGTTCTGATTTCTAACTTTGCTTCCTATACCTATAGCTCTTATGTATGTGGGTATATCCATGTGTGAGTGCTACTCTGATTGGCTTACAACGTGTACTTTATAATCATTTGTGTAAGCCGGGCGGTGGTGGTGCACGCCTTTAATCCCAGCACTCAGGAGGCAGAGTCAGACGGATCTCTGGGAGTTCGAGGCCAGCCTGCTCTACAAGAGCTAGTTCCAGGATAGAAACCAAAAGCTACGGAAAAACCCTGTCTCGAAAAAAAAAAAAAAGAAAAGAAAAGAAAAGAAAGCAATCATTTGTGTATAGTATACAGCAGTAGTCAGTAACCATGACTGAGGTAAGTATTCACATTCACTTCTAAAGTCATGCCCAGCCAATATTCTAGCACATGGACCACACCTAAGAAAAATCTATGCCAAATGGAGGAATTGGGGAAGAATAAAGGATAGAGCATTTCATCTCTTTCCCATTGTTTGTCCCGTCATATTCTCATTTTAACTGAGTGGTAAAAATATAAAATTTGATTAAGTATGTTTTAAAAAGAGACAGAAAACCTGGTTCATACTGCTTCTATTATTTATCTCCAGAAAAATATATAACTGACCTATTTTGTTATTTTCCTTGGTTGTGCAGAAATTTCTTCTGAGATTAAAACATTTCATGTTGGAGGGAAAAAAAAAGACCAGCTGAGTTGCCTGGAAGAGGCTCAGACCACTTGCATCTCCAGGAAAGTACACTGTCCAACCTGGCGAGCTACCTGTAGGCTGTACAGTGTGCTCCAGGTTTCCAGCTTTTCTGAGATGTCACCCCTGCTCGGGTTGACTTTGATGATACAACTCTCTTTGAGACATTTATGCTTCTTTAAATCCTTACCCATATTCCTATAAGTAACCTCCAAAGCTCTTTGGTTCACCAAGTTGACTGTAGTGTTATCCATAACTTGATCTGTTGCCTGCTCCGTTTCTGAGGTGAGTAGATGTGCTTTTACCTCTCCCCAGGAAAGTACCTTGATTGTTCTAAGTATAGAAAAATGGACAGAAAACCAGATAATATTTCACCTTAGTCACAGGATTTTGCCATTCTGTGCCTATTTCCTATATCATCTATTACTCTACCAAAAATTAGTCCATTCCATGTATCCAGTTATTTGCTATCAAGAAACCAATCATTTAAATGTAATATAATATATATTAGTTGCCAGGTATCTTTATAAACATTGGCTAATTAGCTCATCAATAATACTTAACGTCCTTTTGTTCCCCTAGCACAGCCCCTCCTATGACTTTATTTTGTGTTTCTTACTAGGCAGGATTTTGGCTGCCTGTGCCATGACCACATTAAGTCTACTAATGGTAGTCATAAGTCAGAGCAGGCGAATGGATGGACTCAGAGCCCAGAAGCAATTAATAGAGTTTTTAAGTCTTTAGATGGACCAATACACCAGGAACAACATCTTAGTAAAATGGACTTGCAGGCATGTGATAGGCTTTAGATTCAGCCAGAGGCTTAATTTCTTTTCAGTAGGGGCTAGAAGATGATCTTAAATTCAGCAATACCATATGCTAGAGGAAGAAGAACATATGGAAAGATTTTTAAGGAGAAAACATAACCATTGCCGCATTAAACTCAATATAGTTTGATTAAACTCAAAAGAGTTAATTATTTCATTTAAGAGATAACTTCCAGACAAACTGACTACTTTGTTTTATTTCTCCTTGGATAGGATTGAAATTAGACTCTTGGAAGAGCAATCAAGTGTGTCTTTTAAAAAAACAACAAAAACAAACAAGATAGAGACAACTTTACAATGTAAGTTAAAATATTTTTGTCTGTAGCCAGCATGAGGGTCCAACTGTACCCCAATAACTGGGAGCTCCCCAATACTAGACAAGTTACAAGTGCCTAAAATTCATAGTTCTGCCACCTATACAGTACAGACAACATTTTTTATCTTATACAGTTGTGTTGTGTTCTACCTGATGATTTGGGATACCTGGATGATACACATATCTATTTAATAATATAATTCCCAACACGGAAACCATTAAGTGTTGGTCATACTGCTTCCAGATGATGCTTTTCATAGCTTATCCAAGTTAGTCTTAAGCATTCAGTATTAATGGGAGGCCAGGGACCAAACACATTAAAAGCTCAAGCTGGAGGAGAAATGATTGTTGCAGACCTGTAGGGGTAGCCCCAGCCAATCACCTTGCTTGTAGGGTGGGGTCGCCTGAGGATATTTTTTACTAATAAATATTGCTGCTGTGCTCTCCCCCATGCCCTTCTGCTTTCCTGTTCTCCGCTGGAACCACGGGTTCTGTAAGTCTTTAGCCAATTAAAGCTGAATATATTATTATAATTTCTGTCTGCCTTCATTTACGTTGCTACACAGACCCTAAATCTTCTTCAGGAGACTTCAGGCTTCCCAGGTCAATTAGTAGTTCACAGTTACCCTTCATAATTGCATGTCCTTTTCTTTTATTATTAAGTTGAAATTTATAATAAGCAGTCACTGAACTTAATGGGTAAAGAACCTTTCCCCTTATTCTGTAGGTGAGCTGATAGGGCTTAGTTTTCATATCCCCAGAAATAAGAGTAGATCAAACTATGAATAGGGCATGTACAGTATCTGTCTTCAGTGTTCCTTCAAAAGTGACAGACATGATTGATAGTCAGTGTGGAGAGGTGGTCACCATGGTCAAAAGTGGTCCTGCCAAGTATAAACTTTTTAATTACTGAATCAAAGAGAGTTCCCAGGCAGACACCCAAGGCATGAAGACATCTTAATGGAGTAAACCAGTAAGTTAGTAGCAGTGGGTATTGACTATTCACCTGAAAAGTTTTGTAATGTTTCAGTGGAGCTGTGGTCCTTCTGCAGTGTACAGGTAAAGGCCAGTCTGACAGATTTTATGTATTTGTTTAGGACCATCATGTCTTAATTCACCATCACCTTATTTTTCTCATCACATATTCAAAAGATGAATTAAATTTGGTATGAAATGGAACCCATACTCAGTACTGCTTAAGTTTCCAAGAACCTTAGATAAGATAGGACAGGGACCTAGAATAAAACCAAATGTTTACTTTTCTGTTAATGGAATGTAGCAATAAATTGACTCCTAATGGTGTTCTGCCATACGCATAGATCTGTGCTTTGCTCAGCCATCTTCAGAGAAGCTTTCTCCTGTACAGTTTGGAAAGAAACAAGTGCACAGTCCCACATCTAGACAATAGAGAGAGTGAAAGACATTGAAACACTCAGCCCTTAATTGGATGTCTCCATCAAATCCCTCTCCTCAGGGCTCAAGAGAACTCTATAAAAGAGGTGTCAGAAAGAGCGTAAGAGCCAGAGGAGATGGATGACACCAAGGAATCAAGGTCTTCTAGACACAATAGGTCTGCTACATACATGATGCAGCTTGCACAGGAGCTGCAGGAGTCTGCACCAAATGTGGTCCTAGATCTGAGAGGAGAAATGAACAAATGCCCCATCCTTAACTGAGAAGATATCTTCAATTGGTAGTCACTTGCACACTTGCAATTGGAAAAAATAGTTTTCTCTAAGAGAATCTCACTGGAGATACAAACTACTCTTAAGAGTAGGCCCTGTGTCCAGCAGTAGATTGGCAATACAAAATGAATTCAATGGTGTCTTTGGAGGGTCTTTTTCTCATAATGTTAAATCTAGGCATCTTTTAAAAAGGTCACTTGTGTGTATATTATGGCTTCCAGTTTTGTGTTTTCATGGGATTCCTATGTATGCAAACTTGGATGTCAGCATTTATGTGTTTCTTGTGGTTTTCCTTTATGTTTGCTGTTGGATTTGAGTGCTTTTGTCCTATTCTGAATGTGTTTTCTTTTATCTTATTCTTTTTTATTACTCCTTAGATGCTGATTTCTTTTGTAATGAGACAGAAAGGGTGTGGTTTTGAACGGAAGAGAGGAGGGGATGAACTAGAAAGAGTAGGGGGAAGAGGGACAAGAAGCCATAATCAGAATGTATTATGAAATTATGTATGAAATAAAACTATATTTTCGACAAAACAAAAATAGTCGGTATGTTTGAAGCTCCACTGGAAAACAATGCAGAATATTTAGTGAGAATTAGATTCTGTATGTTGATTACAGAGATGATTCTGTGGTTCAGAGAAGTTGGTGTTTTTTATAGAGGACCTGAGTTCATTTCCGGTACCTACATTGGGAGATTCACAACTGCCAATTTGAAGCAACCTACACCTCTCTGACCTTCAGACAAGGTAGAAATAGGCTCCCACTTTTGGGCCTCCACACACAACCACTTGTAATTTCAGCTCCAGAGTATTAGATTCACTCTTGAGCCTCTAAGGGGCCTTACACAATTGTGGGTCACAAACATGTCCTTAAAAAATTAGAGTTCTAGAATATGGCTTTTATAAATCGCCTTTATTTCCCCAAACTTATACATAGAGGTGGGCATTTATTTAATGGTTACTTATTGAGGAAATAGAAGTAGTGAACATTATTGAGGTCCATTTGTTTTAAGTTACTGTCCTAACAAATTGGACACAAGTGAAATAACCAAAGAAAAAGCTAAGAAGCACAATTACACCCAAAGAGTTCTAAGTGGAAGATGGGATGTGTGTGAGGTAGGCATTTCTAAGAGGTTATGTATGTTAGATAAGCAGAGGCCAGACCATGCTCACCCTCATAGTCACTGACTGGACATTTCATTGCAGAGCCCACCATGACAGATGGGAGGAAGTTGTGTATCTGAATTATATTTTCACCTAAAATGCGAGACTGTTAGAGGACTGTCAGGAAGTTAAATGGAGTAGTGCATGCAAGGAGCACAGACGAAACTGGGGAAAGTTCAAAGTCATTGAGGTTAAGGAGGTTGTGAAGTTTGGGCTCCTATCACTCATCTAGGAAACGGTCTCACCTTTTCTATTTAAGGAGGAAGAGCACAGAAGGTTAATGGAAATAGACCTAGCTAGAGTGCAGCCAAGTGTTCTGGACTCCCACACACACAGTGACTTGACTTGCATAGCTGCTGACCGTAACTCAGGATAGAAATCGTCTTGCTTTGTGGAGCTGTGGCATGTGGGGACTAAGTTGTTTATGAACTTGAAGCATCAGATGAAAGTCATTTCCAGTGTTGTCTGATGCTAATCACACTTTAGTGTAATCTCCTTGACTGGTATTAAAAGAAAAAAAATCCCGAAGTGTGTTTTCTGAAAACCAGTCAGCAGAGAACAGTCAGCTCCAACTAATAACTCCTGGTGTGTTTGCATCATAGAGGATTTCATGTTTACCTTTTTTAAAGCATGGATATTTCAAGATTCATGTTTGCTTTTCTGTCTTTTAATAAACGTTTTCTTTGGAAATGCACTGGGGACAAAGGGGAAGAAAAAAATCAAACCATTCCCTCCTTTCCTGCGACCAAGCCTGCTGACAATATCTGCCTCTAATGTATCAGCACTCATTCAACAGACTACATTTTGAAAAGGCTCATCTTGCGGCTTAGATTTACATCATCCATTATTGCTTCAAGAGGTAAGATGTTCAACAGCCTTTCTGCAACCTCTTGAAATGCCCCTGTATGTGACAAAGCGTTCACTTTTCCCCCTGGGGTAACAAAGGAACAGAATTCAGCTCAACTGAGAGCTTCTGCTAAAGCCCTCAGTTGTCTTCTTGTCATTTTGGCATGGATTCAAGCTGTCAAAAGCCCTCTGCCTCAAAACCTGCTTCAGCCATTGTCTGACCGGAGGACAAAGCTCTTTCATGTATCTACAAAGTAAAAAAAAAAAAAAATCTGTGCACAGACCCTGTAGGCTGGCAGCTCAGAAGATCTGGTTTAGAGGGCCTGAACTGCTGTGATGTCAAGAGACAGAAATTGGATGTCCTGGTAGCTGCCAGAGTAGCCACTGACGTGGCTCTCTTCTGGTTGCCATGGCCACAAGCTTCAGAAAGTAATTTTGTGTTAACCTTTCCAACTCAGTCCCTGAAGTGTCATTGAGACCTCTAAAAAGAAATAGAGAGTGATGAGAGCTTGTGTCTGCTATTGGGCTTCAGTGAGTGATGAAGTCTAAAAGTTGGTATCTGGGTCTAGCCTTCCACTTGGAGGTTTCAGAGGCAAGCTTTTGTCATTGCTCATGAGTAGGCATGCTATCTGCAGTGTGGGAGACCAAGCTAGAAAGTTGCGTATTACTTTGTTAGCAACGGGAAGTACATTAATGGTTCACTGAAATCTGTATATTTATATAACCATTGCATACTCTTCCTATGATAGAAGATAGAAAATCATAATCAGAAAAACTGTCATAATCTGTTCATTCACTTCAAAGGTACGAGGTTCCAAATCAGCAGCAGGTCCTCTACCCCTGGCTGTGAGCAACAGAAATCAGCTGTAACAGGCATAGAGATTTATTTACTTTTGTTTGTATGCTTTAAGATTTATTGAATGTATGCTAGGAGGCTCAAATGAAGGATTATGAAAGAGCTAGACTTTGGGTTGACCAAATACCAAAGCTACTTTAGAAATGAGATTTCAAGCTAACAGTTGCCATACTGCTATGGATCAGTAGTAGCAATATTTCCATCCCTTGTGAATCCAAGATTCAACTTCTTGGGAGAGAAATTTTACCTTGACTAGGACCATACACCTACAGGTATCTGATATTGGTAGTGGCAACAATGGAATTCTGTTTATCAAATCATGAATGCACTGTAATAAAAATATGAAGGTTGTTTAACAGGTATGGAGTAAGAATTGCACACACACATGCACACATACATGTTTATGTGTCCTTTGATTGTATTTGCAGATGCTCTCCCAATGTTAATTGCTTTCTACACATCACAAAATGACTTTCTAGAAAGTATGCCTTCAACATGTATAATGTCCAGTCTAACCATCTTTACTGAGTTCCTGCACTTAGCCACTCACTGTCTGCCCTAATCACCCCAGGTTCTATCCAAACTGCGAAAATTCTCCAGACTAGCCATCCTCCACTTCCAACTGTTTCATTTTTATGGAAACCACAGTAAAATTCCTTATTTCTTGTTCACATTTGTCTCCCTCAGTCCTCGACTACTGATCACCTGTGTGACTATTAGTGGAACGTCTTGCGTCCTATTCCTAGGAAAATGAGCAGACTTCTAATCATGTCCACATCTACACGTCTTGTCATACTTAATCAAAGCAAACTCTGAGTGTTCTTAGGACTGCACATTCCCACATACAGGTACCAAGTTCTTAAACATAGGCCCACTTATTCCTCTGTTTCTGGGATATTATATCAACTATTTATTTTAAAGCTAACTTGAACTATTTGTGAAACGATCAAAAGAATCTCACTCCTATGAACTCTTCAAGAACAAAGTTGACCATAAACTCTCTGGACTTCCACTGATGACTTAACAATTTGACCCTACCCCATCATAAGTCTTTACCCAAAAATACGCAGATGTCTAACAGTATCTGCTGAGAACTGATTCTGTGACCTTAACTGAAGGGAAAATCTGCAGAGGCTTAAGGCTATGGTGCCTAAAGCTGTTGGATTTGCATAGAAATTATACATATTCTCCATATCTTCGCATAATTTAAATAATTTCTGATTTGCTTGTGATACTTAATACAAAGAAAATGCTCTGTAAATAATTGTTGTGCTGTATGGTGTAAGGGATAATGATAAGGGAAGATGTCAGAACATGTTCAGTACAAAAACAATTCAAATTATTTTCCAACTGTGATTGCTCAAATCTATGGGCACAGAACCCATAAAGGACTGAGTGTCACTTTAAGATTTCAAGACTTTCTCCCTGATTTCTCACTTCATTATTTGTAAGTAACTTCTAATCTAAAGTTGAAAGCTTTCTTCAGTTCCTTGAGAAAAAAAGCCAGTTTTGTAGTGAAATAATTTTAGAAAAAAAGAAATGAGCATGCTGCTCAACTCCAGTACATTGAGAAGAGCACAAAGGGACCTTAGGATCCTCCTGACCTTTACAAGTCTCAATGCCACCTACAGGTACTGAGATCCAACATAGTGGCATGAAGGTCAGTGTCCAAGCTTCACCTGAAGGAGTTAACACAGTCTTCAAATTCTTCTGGTTCCCAGAGAATACTTCTGAAGTTAGTAGTCTTTAATGCTTCTAGAGAGACAAAAACTGAATGTGCATATGTAGGGAATGCCTCTTACGAAATCTTCCACTTAAAACAATCCCTGTTAAACATTTGTGGGGGTTGATTATGGTTGGTGCCAAACAAAGCACAGAGTAAGGGGATTCGGAAAATCTGGGTGTTGTGGAGTTTGAGGAGTTTAAGTTCCTCCTGAGGCAATTCTAAAGCAGGGGAAATGTTAATTAAGACAAAAAGGACCTTGAATTCTGTGAAGGTGCTTGATGAGGAGTGAATAGGTTTGTTCTCTCTCTCTCTCTCTCTCTCTCTCTCTCTCTCTCTCTCTCTCTCTCTCTCTTCAAGTTTAAGTTGAGTGCTATGCCTAGTGTATCTAGAATGTGTGCATGGCAGAAGGGTGAGAGGAGCAACAATAAAAGACACTAAAGAGACCAGAGTCCAGATTTAATGATACAAAACATGGCATGTCCATTCAGCAATAGCAATGCTGGCCCTCTGTGTCGTGTCCTATCACAGAGACACTCTTAAAAAAAGAGTGAAAGCAGTGGGTACCCTCTCTCAAAGGGTTATTTACCACTCTAGGCATTTTCCATTTTCTCTTCAATAGGTGTGACTTTCTGTTGAATTCCTTACCTGCTAAAATTGTAATGCAAAACACCAGGTACACAAGAAGGAAGTCCTCTTGTGTAAGCTGAGCTTTCACAATGCAGAAGCTGTTGTAATGGCCAGCAGTCCTCAGAACTGACTCTGTTATCTCCCAGAAGGCAAAACACATGGGCTGTTGGCAAATTATTTCATGTTGGTAACATCCATTTGGCCATTGAGCCTTTGTCAAAATCCTTAGTCATCTCATCAAGGTACAAAAGGAAATTCATATCTGTGATCAGGGAAGAATTCCTTTTGAAGAAGAAGTTTTCTAGCCTGAGGGGAGAAAGGGAAGGAGGAACACAATGCTTTGAAAAGAAAGCCAGTGATTCACTCATTCACTTGACAAGTATTTATTGAGTAGATACTAAGGGTACCAACCATGAGAGATTTTAGTCCTTGAATGGAAGTTATAAATAATTTTGTTTTGCTCTTCATTTAGTCAGGAAATAAACCACAATTCTTTCACAGTAAGATATAGGATATAGAGGGGTCAGAGCTAGAACCCAAACCAGAAGCTTAATACATGGAAGTGTTTAGTGGACTCATGACCAAATGCAAAAATAAGTTGCAGAAGGACCAGGGAGCATTCTTCTATGCTTTACACACACACACACACACACACACACACACACACACACACATATGTATGTATATATATGGTTTATCCCTCACAAGAATACTGTATAAGGATTTGCTGTCTCTACCTGTTTCAACTAAGCAAAATGACATCCAAAAATGTTAAGTGGTTTTCCAATGTTTCATCTATTTATTGAATATCCATGTTCACACACACAGAGAGAGAAAGAGAGAGAGAGAGAGAGAGAGAGAGAGAGAGAGAGAGAGAGAGAGAGAAATACACATATACACACACACACACACACAAACTCATCTCAGAGGAGATTTTAAAATAGTTTATTGTGGACCCAAATATGAGTGACCCTGGCCCAGGAATAAAAGTTGAGGTTATCAAAAAATTCCATGTTACCACATGGTAACAATTTCATGAAGCTTTATAATAACAGAACAAAGAAATCATAAATCAGGACAACTTTAAAATCCCTTGGGAGAAGTGTCAGGTAGGTGAGGTAGAGCAAAGCTCCACTTTAACCTCCAATGCTATCTGGCGATATTCTTGGCTTTGGCTTCAGTGGAAGCTAGTGGCCTGTTAGCTTAATATATTCCAAATGGTTTCACCTAGTAGATACAAGGATGTTGGTTCAGACAAAGAGGTGGACAAGGAATAGCCAACAAGGAGCCTAAAGATAGTCCAATTTAAACTGTAATGCAACTCTCAACCTGTGACATTCCACTCTCTATTCAATCATTGCAATTCTGATCAGAAAGCCTTACAGAAAGTTCAATGTCAATGAAGCGTCTTTCCAGAAAACTTTCCTTTCACACACCCAATGCTCCAACCATTTCCTCTCTTCTGGGCAGACAACGCTGAATGTGAGAGACCAGATCCATATGTCCCGAAACATATATTCTAAGAATAGATAGGGAATCAGACAATAAAACAGTAGGCAATTCCAGAAACAAGAGCCACCAGTGTTCAAAGTGGATAAAAGTGATAATTTCATCCTTGATTTTCCAGATCTGTTTGCCACATTACTAGAAACTTCTGAGCTCCCAAGGTCAGATGTTGCCCACCATAGCAGAGAATGTAGTAGTGGGCATTAGACAAGATTGCTGGTACCCTGAGTTTTGCTTATGTTGTCATTTTCAGATGCTCTTGTGCTATCAATTTCACTTCACACACACAGTAGCAGGGAGAATCCCAGACAGTGGTTATCTATGGGGCTTGCTCCAGGAAAAGCTGAATATTGGATTTCTGGAACTCTAACCTTTCATTACTTCCATAATCCTCTTTGAAATCCTCAAATTACCTTATCTCTAATTTAACCTAGCACAATTTTCTCTATTCTGCATACTCTTGAAAATGCATGGGTGAAGAAAGTATGGAATATATACATATTAGAGTATTACTCAGCAGTAAAAAACAAGGACTTCTTGAATTTTGCATACAAATGGATGGAAATAGAAAACACTATCCTGAGTGAGGTAAGCCAGACCCAAAAAGATGAACATGGAATGTACTCACTCATATTTGGTTTCTAGCCATAAATAAAGGACATTGAGCTTATAATTGGCGATCCTAGAGAAGCTAAATAAGAAGGTGAATCCAAAGACAAACATATAGGCATCCTCCTGAATATTAACCTTCATCAGGTGATGAAAGGAGACAGAGACCCACATTGGAGCACCGAACAGAAATCTCAAGGTCCGAATCAGGAGCAGAAGGAGAGGGAGCACGAGCAAGGAACTCAGGACCGGGAGGGGTACACCCACACACTGAGACAATGGGGATGTTCTATCAGGAATTCACCAAGGCCAGCTGGCCTGAGTCTGAAAAAAGCATGGGATAAAACCAGACTTGCTGAACATAGCGGATAATGAGGACTACTGAGAACTCAAGAACAATGGCAATTTGGATGTTCACCTTACTAAACCTGGATGGAGGTGGGCGGTCCTTGGACTTCCCACAGGTCAGGGAACCCTGATTGCTCTTCACGCTGATGAGGGAGAGGGACTTGATCAGGAGAGGGGGAGGGAAATGGGAGGCGGTGGCGGGGAGGAGGCAGAAATCCTTAATAAATAAATTAATTAAAAAAAGAAAAAGCATGGATACGTCATTGTTCAGGAATGAAAAGCTATGAAGAGTTTCATATTCTTTCCACGGTAGCTGGTTGAATGTGAAAGTAGAATTGCACTAGTACACTACTAATGAAAAGAAACATCCCCCCAAAGGTGGTGGAAATAGCACAATACATATATGCTAGGCTATGTGCTAGATGAGAGCCCATCATCTTTACTCTCAATGTCATCCCAGTTTTTGGATATTTTGAATGTATTTTCTGTAAGTCCATTTTGGGAAACTAACACTTCAAAGTATTAAAGAGTCCTTTATTAAAGTACATTATGGTGTGAACTGCATCTTCAACATAAATTCACATGCTTAAGTCCTGACCACATTGTCTCAGAATATGACTGGTTGTTGATAAAGCAATTAAAGAATACTCAATGCAAAATAAGCTCACTGCATGAATCTGCAGTCAGTATGTCTGGAATGCTTGCAAAAAAGGGAATTGAGGAAGCACATATCTATGCATTGGGGGGAAAGAATCAAATTCCCTTTGGAAGAAGATATGCCATTGTCTCTTCTCTTAAGAGTTAATCCAGTAAGGCAAGTTACTCAAAAAGCGAAGGAAGCACCCTGCAGGTAGTTGTGTCCACTTGAAGCTATGTTAAAGAGGTAGGAGGAATAATTATACCTTCAGGGAGATAATCCACCATACTTCTTTCTCAGAGCCTCACCCCCTAGAACCTTAATTACAGAACTACCACAGGAATCTATTGGGCCAGCCTGCCTTCTTGAGTCAGAAAAGCAGAGCTCTTCTTCCTTTTTCTTCTCCCTTTTTCTCTCTCCTCTCTTCTCTTTTTTTCTTGTGGATGCTGACCAAAGATCAAGTAAGCTTCTTCAGGTACTGTGGGCTTTGTTCCTTCTTTCTCTAAAATTCCTCTCCCATCATACAACTCGTGTCCCCCACAAGTCTGACATCAAAGCATGGCTTTTTATTTCTCCATCTTCCTTCTCTGGATACCTGGCAAAATTTACAGTGTTTCAGCCCTGAGGCTTTCCATTTAAACTCCAATAAAGTTGTCCTCTGGTGTGGGAGGTCATTTGTCTATGTGCTACTTTTATTGGTTAATGAATAAAGAAACTGGCTTGGCCTGATAGGGTAGAACAAAGTTAGGTGGGGAGAACTAAACTGAATGCTGGGAGGAAGAAGACGGAGTCAGAGAGAAGCAATGGAGCCACAGAAGACAGATGCTGGGAACTTTAGTAGGTAAGCCACTGTCATGTGACAATACACAGATTAATAGAAATGGGTTAAATTAATATGTAAGAGATTAGCTAATAAGAAGCTAGAGCTAATGGACCAAGCAGTGATTTAATTAATACAGTTTCTGTATGATTATTTTGGGACTAAGCAGCCAGGACAAACAAGTGGCATTTCTCCAACAGTTCTTGAGTTTCCCTTTGAATGCATCCTTAAGTTCGCTTATCAAGAAGACTAAGAAACCAGGAGGGGATTGTGACTTGCACAATATTAGCTGAGGGTGGGGGAATACAATGCAAATACAAAGAGAACAAAATGTGTACCTATAAGCCAAATAAAGAGACCTCAGAAGAAACTGCAATGTCTCTCAAAATTTTAGTTTCCAGAACTGAGACTCTTTCACTCAGCTGCCTGGATGATATTTTATGAGGCAGCTGTGACAAACTAATGCAGAGGTTTGGTGACTCTCACTAAAAGTGGAAATGACCACATGTTACAGCCCTTTCTATGGAAATTCCAGAAGGATGGGCACAGTTACAGACCATCAGGAAGGCTAAAGTGAATTTACAAATATATATCAAGTTGGCAATATCCACAGAGCAATAGTCAGCTCATCTGACTGGGTACAATTTGCATTTCTATGGATAAGAATTACTGGCCTTACTCCCAGTATAATGCAGTTTATAGAGCTATAAAATAGTTGAAAGACAATGAAAGGCAGAACTAACCCAGGATTTGTGGGTAGGATAACTGGCAAAATCTCGTTGTCTATTTAAAGTCTTATCCAGTTTTCACAGACAGAAACAACTTAGGAACACAGACAAAACTGAGGCTTGTTGCTTTCCCCTTAAAATGGAAAGAAGGATCTAATTGTCTCTGCTCTGAGCTGTCTCATGTTCATTTAGGTTTCCAAAGTGAGTTCAGACTTGAGATATGGCTTGCCTGTAGTACGTATATGCTAGTCACAAAAGAGGAGAGCCCCTTGTTAGAAATCTATACCAGAATTTAACTTCTAATCTTTCTTGCTGCTTTAGTGTCTGTGTTATAAGGTAGGAAAAAGTAAGGAAACTCCTGCTTTCTCTCAGAAGCAGCATGGGAAGCTGGCCTCGGGGCAGAGCCTTTTGAAGCACAGATTCCCTGTGCTTTCGAAACTCCAAAGTCAAGAATTGTTACTCTCAATTTTCTATGCCCTTTTTTCTTTGCTATCCCTCCTGGAGGTACTGAAGACAAAATGCAGCAAGGGAGAGCAAATATACTGGGTGATAGGGAAGAGATAATGTGTTAAAATCCTTCTATTGTGAATTTAACATATGCTATCTTTCCTAAGCAATTTCACACACCTCCTCACTTAATCCTCACAATGGTTCCTTATGTGGAGCCATTGTTAGTTTTATGGGTTGATGGGGTGGAGGAACACTTGTCTGATGGGAAGTTATGATATCAACAACAGCAGAGATGAAGCCCAACTCCACACTGCTACCCAGAAGCTAAAAGAGTTCCTTCATCTATCAAGGACCTGGACTCGAGTCAAACCAGATTCTTGGCTTCTACACAGAAAAGAATTTCAGGATGAGGCCAATATAAGGCATAGCTGGAGTTACTGAGAAATGTTTTCAATACAGTTTTTAAGCATGAGCATTAAGAGAAAGACTTGCTCAATGAGAAAAGCAATACACACTATAGGGTGTGAACTAAGAGTTGCTCTTGTGACTTATAGGAAGAGTTGCTCTTGCCACATATATAACATCAATTTAAAGGTATTATATACACAGGTTTGTTAAAAGATCTAAATGAGATCATTGGATGGTTCCTGGGGGTCCCTGACAGGGTTACAATTGGTAAAACTCCAGATTACCATGGATAGTCTCGTTTGATATTTCCAGAAGATCTCCAAAAGGAATCAGGTCAGGTCATAAGCTTGATTCCTCTGTTCCAACAAAAAGCACTTAGATACCAAAGGAATATCATCTGTATGTTCTTCTAGCATCCTCCACAGTGAAGATTGGTAATTGCACCGAGGTTTTGGGCTTTTCAGCTAGCACAAAACTTCACCAGAATCCAGGAAAAAGTTCCTTTCCCTTCTGTGTCCCCACAATTTTCTTTGTTTTACCATCTTGTTTTAATGGCACCCGGTTCTGTGCCCAGTTTTGTATAACATCTAAATTCAACATTTTTACCCTGTGTTTAATGGGGTGTCCCCTTCCTGCCAAGGGAAAAAAACCTGGGCTTAAGTCAGCCACGGTCTTTGTTCTTACTTTACTCAACACAGAATAACTTCCTCGAAATGGGGTCCTGATTGATCTCTACAGCCCCATCAGTTCATATCTCCCAAGTTTGATGATGAGAAAAGCATTTTTTGAGATACTGCTTTGGTTTTCTATTGGTGTACTAATCTTCCCCTAGATGTTATTTCCCAAGATTCTGTGGATGGGCTAAGGAACTTGTCTGATAGTCTTCTAGGTCACTTATGCCACTGTGTTCACCAGGGATCAAGGACCCAAGGAAGCCATACCAATGTGCTTTGAACTTCTTACAGTTGCTTTGTTGGTTTGCTACCATAGATTCTCTCTGCTAGTGCTTTGTTCTCTGGAGTCTCCCAATATGGGAAAGACAGCATGTAATGCTTTGTGCATGGAAGCTGAACTCTAAGAAAACTACAGAGACTTCCCAGCCTCTCATGTAACAGCACCTCTGCTGTTTCTTCAAAGTAAGTCTCACAACCATAACAGAACCAAGAGCAAACAGACACCAGCTCTCAGAAGAAGGAATGTCTGAGGTCGTGGCTGTAGTGTACAAGTAAGAACACTTTCTTTGCCGGCCTCCCTTTCTGACTACGGCTGGATTAACCACTGTAGGAAATCAGTGTCATTAACTATTCCTGTGATTACAAGACTCAGGGGTTCTCACTGCACACAGGTAAACTTCTAACTGCATCTTCTGATGTTTAAAGTGTTTTGTGGTAGATTTTCCACCACACAACTACTTTTGAAACCTGTCTTCTTCCTTTTGCCCAATTTCACTTGTCAAATTTCCAAAACAGCCCAGTCTCATTCTTCATTCTGTAAACTAGAGAGAATGTTCAGGACATTCCCATAATGAAAATGATTGGACAATGATTACCACTAATTCAAGGATGAAAACAAGCCTGATTATTACCATTATGTCTGCAAATAGGTTGTTTAAACTTAACTTTTCTTGCTAGTTGTAGGTTGATTCATGTATCAGTATATTCTATGATGGCTCTTTTCTAGATCCTGCTTATTTTAAAATTGTTCTTTATTTTAAAGACAAGTAGATAATCAAAAAAAAAATCCTTACAAGTCAGTGCAGAAGAATGTTTCCAAGCAGGCTTTTCTTTTTATAATATAAAAGTTGATATAAACATTTATTGGTGTGGTAGGTCCCAGGTCATTTCAGTCAAAGTTATGAAGTGTGACATGTGGAGACATAAATTTTAAAATGGTATTGTCCAGTATTCTGATTTACATAATGAACTTCCTCAGAATTCATGATTCATGGAAACAGTACCCACAAAGCTGTTCAGTGATCATAGGTTTCATTTAACAAATAAGTCAGATTTGTCAAAATGATATATACTGAACAGTATCCTCAAGAACATGCAAGAAAAACCAGGGGCTACTATATTTCACTTCTGATATTCTTGAGTATACAGCTTTTGTGGTTTTAGCAAATTTTCCCAAAACACTCATAGAACTTCCAGAAAGAACACTTGAAATTAGGCCATTCTTCTTGTAGACTGGTGTTATCATTTATCATCTGTTTGGAATATTGAATATTATTTATCTACTTCAGTTCTCTCACGTAGCAGTTGTCCAACATTGGTGGTGGCAGTCAGGAAAGGGGACACACTTTTTATTTATTTTCAAGGACTCAAAATATCTATTTTGTTCATTTTAGGCTATGTTCCCCTAATGTAGATTTCAAGAGAAAAACACCTCCTAACCCAGTTTGACCCACCTCAAAAAAATAATGTTTAACTTAGTGAATTGTGGCATGATTCCACGACGTATTTCCATTTTTCTCCTGAAACGATCAAAACCTCAAATATGAAAAGGGTTTTGCTAGAGAAACCACTTAGAATTGGAATGAGAAATGTGTGATACTGCATGTGTGTGCATTTGGGGTGTGGTATATGTATACTGTGTTTGGGTATGCGTGTGGTGGCCATAAAAGGATGCAAGCTGTCCTTCTTTGTCAGCGTGTTCTCTTGAGACAGGGTCCCTCACTGAACCAGAATCAAGGCTGGTGGTCAGAAAGACCCCACGATCTTCTGGTCTTTGAACTCCACAGACTTTGGCATTTGAACTTGGCTTTCACCTACTGCAGCATCTCTCCAACTGACATTTTGAAAACATTGACACAGCCTAAGACATCAAAAGAAGCCAATCATGAATTTATGTATGTACACACATTTTTATTCATTCAACATAACTCTTAGATTTGATTAAAGCCACAATAAAAGAGGTTTGGATTCCTAGACTTCCATAGATCACAGACTACTTGGATATGCCCAATAAAGAGCAGAAAAGGTTAATTTTTTTTTAGTTCAAATACCTAAGATATATGAGTCTTTATAAGCCTTATATCCTTGAGAAATTCATTTCAGAAATAAAATCTTTCTGGCCTCTTTCCTGCCCATGTTTCCCCCTTCACTTTGAACCATATTTTGCAACCACATCACTCTTTTGCCTTGTATTTATTTTGATTCCTCAGTCACACTAAACTCATCTTTCCCTCCCAGCCTTTTTCTACAGGAAAATATTCTTTCCTCAGATCTTTTTACAATTGGCTTCTTATCCCTCAGATTTTTCCTCTAATGTAACCCATACTAATAGTTCTGTGTAAAGCTTTGGTTTGAAGAGAAACTCCACATCCCTGCCCTCTGCACACACACTTACAACATAGCCTCGTATATGTAAATATTTGATTCCCCAGTTGATAGAACTGTTTGGGAAGGGTTAGAAGGTGTGACCTTTTTGGAAAAGATGTATCACTGGGTTCAGACTCTCCAATTTTAAAAGACTCATGCCATTTCCAGTGTGTTCTCTCTGCCCGTGGTCTGCCATTTGAGATGGGAGTGCTCAGCTGTTCCTGATATTAGGTCTCAAACACAAAACAAATTGCTGAGGTGCCTACTTAACATGTCAAAGTGGTGGCCCTAGCTGCCAGGTTCTCCCAGTATCCCTCAGCCCCTACGTGTTACAGGGTCCTCCCTCCTGACTGGCATACCCCACCGCCTACCCTAAACTTCTCCAGCTTAGGTAATGGCCTCTCCCATCTGCCCTTCCCTATGTAATCTAACCATTTTGGTTTTCTGGCCCTTTCATCTCCCCTTTACCTTCCTGCCCTCTTGGTCTGGATCTCCTCTCTCCCTTCCCCTTCCACAAAAGGCCTGGCTCAGTCTGGTCATGTTCACGCTGGACTTTCTCAGATGTCCCTCCCATTGGCTATACTACCCCTTTTATGTCCACTAGACTTTCTCCTCTACCATACCTAGGAGCAGCCATGGACTTTGGTTTTCTTTGTTTCTTTCATTCACCTGCTGCTGTTCCTCCACCGCACCATCATGAACATTAACCCTCTGAATGTTTATACGCAATGAAATGCTTTTCTTTATAAGTTTCCTTTGTCATTATATTTTATCCCAGCACTAGAAATGGAGCTGATACAGATGCCAAATTCTCAGAAAGATGGCATTGGTGATATATAGGATTTTTTGTGATTCCTATTCACATTTATGCATATGCACATGCACACATGTTTGTATGCTCATAAATGTGCATAAACACAGAGTCTCATAGTCTATCCTATTAACTTCTGTTAATCTCTTCAAAACCTTCTTATTGTGAAACCAGGTACCAACCCTAGTTTGTTCACCCCAGCTTGCTAATATCCAGTACCTAAAATGTACTCAATATATATTTATAATATAAATGTGTGTGGATCAAAGTATGGATAACTAGACCAATAAACAGATAGCTTCCACATCAAATTGTCTTTTTATTCAATTAATGCATATCAATTTATGTTATTAAACATGATACAGTGTATATCAACCCTCCATGTAAATGTAAATTTTTACATGCAGTTTTAATACCTTGTCTTCCTTGATACAAGCTGAAGTTAAAGTATAACATAAAGATTAAATAACCTATACAGGTATATTCCACAAAGAAATAAGATGTTGGAAAATTTTTAAACTCAGTTTTCCAATAATACACTCTAATTCTCAAAATCATTCACAGGATTTTGGTATGGTCAAAGAGACAGTGATTCTAAAAGGAAAGTCTAGGGAGACAAGCGCTTGACAAAAACTATATTAAAAGAAAAAAATGAACTGCAAATGAGTTGCTTGAATTAAGAAATGGGAAAGCCATGCTTTGTTGGAGAAATTGCTCCATGGTCATGAGATGAGTACTTAGACTTTGACAAGACAGGTATATAAATAACAAAAGTCATCCCTCTATACCCAGTGTTCTGCACATGTCTTCTTTTCTCACACTCAGGTTAGCAACTAGGTATTGTATGTGCTAGATACAACATCAGTGATGAAGATCCATTATTAAAATTTCATGCCCAAAACTCAGGTTTCCTTCTACCAAACTCTCTGATCATGTTGAATTCTTACACACTTCCACATACTCTTCATTCTAGTAGTAACTGCCCTAAAATCTTACAATGAACTGATCTCTATGTGCTGGATGTTTTTTTTTTTTTGCCAGAGACCAACACTTTGTAATGGTAGCATATCCCCAGGCAAAGCACAAAGACATTTTCAGAGTCCCCATTCCTCACCATTACACTATAATATGGAATTATATTTCATAGAAATTTTCAAAACCTGTATTTGTATTTCCTCCAGGTCAACTGGCAATTTTTGAAGGACCTACATAGGCAGTGCCTAGAAGAATGCTGTCCAACTGATAATGGATCAGATTTATTTGGATTCCTGTGTTGATAAAAACACATTTATTTACATGCCCATTCACCACTGGGCTAATTCATGTTGCTTTTAAAAAAAAAGAAAAAAGAAAAAGAAAATGAAAATATTTATTATTTATTATTTAGTTAGTTCATTAGGTAATGCATATGAGTGTTTCGCTTGCATGTATGTATATGTACCCTATTTGTGCTTGGGGCTTTGGAGGTAGAAGTGAATGTTGTATTCTCTGGAACTAGGGTTAAAGATGGTTGTGAGCTACAATGTAGGCTCTATGAATATAACCCAGGAACTCTGTAATAACAAGTGATCTTAAATGCAAAGTCATCTCTTCAGCTCATATGTTGCTTTCTTCTATGCAACCTTTTTTCAACCAAGCCAGACATTTTTGAAACAATTTATTAAGTGAGAATAATGACTTTAAAAAAAAAATCAAGACCTGATCCCAATAACTGACTCTTCATTTACCCACATCTTGCTGCTTACCATTAGATTCCATAAGCGCTGGGATTATGATTGCTTGGTATGCTAAATGGAGAGAGACAGAGTAACTAGAACAGAGAAGACCATTGTCCTGGCTGGGTTTTGTCAACTTGATGCAAACTGGTCATTGGAGGAAAGGTAACCTTAATTGAGAAAATGTCTCCATAAAATCCTGACTACACAAACCTATACTGCATTTTCTTACTTATTTATATGGGAAGGCCCAGCCCATTTTAGGTGGTTACAACCCAGGGCTGGTATTCCTAGGTTCTGTAAGAACATAGGCTGAGCAAGTCATACTGAGCATGCCAGAAAGCAGCACTCACCCTCTCATGGCCTCTCTATCAGCTCTTGTCTCAGGGTCCTGCCAGGTTTAAGTTTCCGCCTTGGCTTCCCTCTGTGGATTGTAATTCAGGATAAGTAAGCCAAAGTAATTGCTTTTCTACCCTAAGTTGCTTTAGCTCATACTGCTTCTATCACAGCTACAGTAGCCTGAAATAAGACAAATGTTGATGCCAGGATTGAGGGGGAGAACTGTGGAAGACTTGACCATGTTGTGTGGGGGAGGATTGTGGAAGGACATTGGACCTTTGGTCTAAAAAGGCATTGAGTGTCCAAAGCTTGGTGAGCTGTTCTGTGGAAGCTTGAAAGATAAAGAGTGTTGCGAGAAACACAGAGAAGGGAGGCCTGGCTTGTGGAGTTTCTGAGGTGAGTTTGAGAATGACTTTATCCAGAGCCATAATAGATTCTGAATAGAGAATCTGTGGTTCTGGTCATCTGGGGCTTAAAAAAAAATAAGACTGCAAATAACAAGATACCAGAAACACAAAATTAATCCTTTGCTTTGCTGGAACAATTGCTTCCGGTCAACTGAAGGTGAGGAATTAGTGGTTATTAAGAAACCAGCATCATTAAGATGAACTCTCCTGGGAAGTGTTTCCATGTGGTCAATGCATAGAAGCTATGTTCCAGAGGTGGCCTAGGTTGTACCTCACGCAGGCAGACAATTTGGTCATGTGTAGGAGTCTCCCACGTGACACAAATTTTGAAGGCATGAACGGATCATGGGAAAGAGCTAAGGTTTGTCACTGTGAGAGGCCAATAGGTCAAAATTTGAGGTGCAACCTCAGTAACAGTTGAAACCCCAAGACTGAAGGGGCCATGTGGAAAAATTGAGACTTGGCACCATACAGAGATTCCAGGGGTCTAATTAGTGAAAGGTCAACCCAATTGGAGGAGAAGATCCCAGCATTTTGAAGATGCTAGTGCCATGGGACAACCACAGTAATAGCCATGGAGGGCACCCCGCCTGACTCTTGGAGACAAGCTGTGTGTAATGGCAGAACCCTAGTGATCTTTGGAAAATCCCTGAAGATGGTAAGTGAACCCTAGACATTGGACACTGAATTATTTCTACTCTTGGAGTTTGATTTTACTTTGTTCAGATTGTGACTGCACCCTGGTCCTTCCCTCTTAAAGTAAGAAAGCATTTAATTTGTTTTGATTTTATAGGAGCCCACAGTTGAGAGATTTTCAACTTTTAAAAGAGACTGAAGATTTTTAGAAAGACTGAGTTTTTAAAGAGTCAGAATATTTAAAGCATTTAAATTTGTAAAGACTGTAGGACTTTTAAAGTGTGCAATAAGTTTTATATTGTAATATTAACATAAGATCTTGGGGGCAACAAGAAAGGAAAGATTATGCTTGATAAGTGAAGTGTTTATGGGTCAAGTTGACAAGGAACAACTTGTCTTAGATGGCTCTTACGTAAACTTGGCACAAGCTAGCGTCACCTGAGAGAAGAGAGCCTCAATTAAGAAAATGCCTCCGTAACATAAGGTCAGCCTATAGACAAGCCTGTAGTATATTTTCTTAATTAGTGATTGATGGGAGAAGGCCCATCCCATTACTGATGGTGCCTTTCCTGGGCTGGTGGTCCTGGGTTCTAAAGAAAACATACCAAGCAAGCCATGATGAGCAAACTAGTAAGCAGCACCCATTCGTGGCCTCTGAATCAGCTCCTGCCTCCAGGTTCCTGCCAGGTTTGAGTTCCTTCCTTGACATCCCTCAGTTCATCATGGTGTTTAATCATAGCAATAGTAATCTTAAGAAAACTATCAAAAAAAGAAAAGACAACTATCTATATAAATTGGTATGGAAAAAGAATGGAAAAGAGAATTATTCAATTTGTTTTCTTTTAGTCATATATATTCACAGTCTTTTACTGAACCAAAGCCAATCCCTGCTCCAACACAAACAACTGTGTCTGTTGGAAGAAACAAACATACCAACTGACCCCTATAATATGATCTGATAGGAACTGCATTAAAAATATATATACCAAATGATGAAGGGCAGACAGAAAGTCTGTAAAATATGTAGTTGGATTAACAGATTGTGGCTGACCGGGATAGCCAGCCTAGAACATCTGATTTTGGTCATCTTATTAGAGAAGGTAAGAAGTATTTAAACAGAGTGCTTGGTAAAACTTGGTGTGGTGTGCTGTCTGTGTTACTTGTTCAGCTCTCCCGGCAGTAACCCAGTGCTAGGGGTCACTGCTTTGAAGTTAGGGAAAGATACAAAAAATACAAGCTTTTGGTGCAGTCTTGGACTCCGGAAGTCCACGGCAGCAGGTTCCCATTTATTGTTGCCAATCCAAAAGCACCTCCAAGTGAGAGTCTGTTGTTGACAGTGTCATTAAAGTAAAATACATACAGAGCCGGCCAATACAGAAAATATAAGGCATCTATTACTTGCCATTTGGCTTCACACTGTGTCAATTTAGCATATTTGTAAAAGACTTTTCCCAGAACCCTCTCCTCTATATTGTAAGCCTCAGAATTAACCACGGAGAAATTTCTGCAATATTTGGACTGAAAAGATCAAATAGCAACCACATGTGCGTAAACAAATGGTAAATAAATAGACCTGCCAGAGAAGGCTACAGCTGTCATTAGCTTTGTCCCCATTGCTACTAACACATTACTGGGGAAACAACTGGGCCACAGCTCCCCTTCTCCCACCTTCCAAGTTCCTAGACCAAGAGTCAGTGTAGCTATTTCCAGGGGGAATCCAGCTTGTTGGCTTAATGGGAATCATGCCACCCACCATTCCTTCTTCCCGACCTAATAATGCATTTTCAACACTAGACAGAGACAACAATTTAAAACAGGTTTCTTCTCCAGCTCCCCAAATGTGCCACAGATGATCCTTGAATAATTTCTCAAATATAATAATCCCAGCAGCTGTGCTTGTCTGACCGAATTATGGCTCATCCACAACACTTTGGTTTTAATATTGATACTAGTGCCAGGTATTTACTACGTTAGCCCTAAATAAGAATATCTGTACCATACAACACATCAAATGCAAAAACTTACCCAATCTTCATTGGATACAATAACAGGCATTTGTACTGTTATTATTCTCGGTTTACAGATAAAAGTATTGAATATACAGCCTGGTCTACAGAGCGAGTTCCAGGACAGGCTCCAAAGCCACAGAGAAACCCTGCCTTGAAAAACCAAAAAAAAAAAAAAGTATTGAATATAATGAATAAGTCAACAAAGACAATTTATGAGAAGTTTCTATAATCTGGAAATAGTTTTAATGTTCCACAGAAGCCATTGTAGTTGGAGGCTTGTATTGTGGGAATCCACTTGTGTATTCCTGGCTGCCCAGACTCCCAAAATAACCACACAGAAACCATATTATTTGTAATACTGTTTGGCCAATAGCTTAAGCATATTTCTGGCTAACTCTTACATCTTACATTAATCCATTTCCATGAATCTGTATATCACGACAAGGCTGTGGCTTACCGGTTAAAGTTCCAGCTTCTGTCTCTGGAGGGGCTACATGGCTTCTCTCTGACTTTGCCCTTTTGTTCCCCCAGCATTCAGTTTAGTTTTCGCCACCTATCTCTATTCCCTATGCAGGAACAAAACAGTTCCTTTATTAACCAATGGTATTCATCGCATACAAAGGGGAATCCCACATCAGGCTTGGTCATCATGGTACCAGAGTTGAAAGGTGTCCAGGAAACCTTTAAAATTGGATGTCAGTGCAAAGTCATTAGATCACTGGGGCATACTTATGAAAAGTAATTATCTTGAAACTTCTCTGGTTCTTATGAGATGATTATTACTAAAGGAGCAATCTGATCTCACTCATATCTTTCCTTCCTAGTTCCAGATACCACCTTCTTTCTTGGACACACACTCCTTCCATGGCTGTTTGCCTACAGAAGACCCAGCCAAGGACCACCTCATCAGAGACCCAGCACTGGCAGTGCTTTATTTAGGCTTTGAAACTCCAGATCTATAAGGTAAATACTTCTCTCTTCTTTATAAACATCTGTCCATGTATGCCACACTTCCAAAGGCATGGCGTTGGAAATATGACACATTTATTGTGCTTAACACAAATACAGGACTGAGCAACAAATCTGAGACATGACAACTAAGCCTGGTAATCTTTAGTCACGACCTATACCTTGCAGTTCTAAAGGGGCTGAGAAAATGCCTTACCAGGCTCTTGGGGTCTGATCCAATGGGACCAGTTCTTAAAGATGACTTGGAGTTACTTAGCCAAGTCTCCTTCAGTGCCATTATAAGAAGCATGAGCATGAATATTTCTACAGTACAGGTTTGTTTAGGAGCTAAGTGAGTTTGTTTATCCTAAGCGCTTAGAAAATAGCCTGATAAATACAAATATCATCTTTGTTTGCCCCTCCAGATTACTCATTCAGCTGCTAGCATATCTAGACTTTCTAGTTGCTCAGCTGTGGATCTATTATTCATTACTTGGTTTCATGCAGGGTAACTAACGCAGTCTGGTATATTAACTCCCCCTACCCTAACTATCCTATTTTATGTCACATTTCCTTGGCTTCTTCTCTTATGATCCAAATTCACTAAACAAAAATAATTTAGTTCACCATTGTTGACATACTATCTGAATTGTCAAAAAGCCAAACACCTTAATTTTAACCAAATGGATATCAAGAAGTCTATTTGTAAAGCTCTGAGAATTTTAAATAGGGATGTATATGACATGGTTTTGTTTCTTCTTTTCTTGTATATTGTGTTCTCTTTTCCCTTTTTTAGTATAGTGCTTGCCACTATAATATAAGCAAGCAAGCCCAGAACATTCTTCTTGTAAATAGGTTATCCACCATTTACCCACATCCCATCCCACCTATTTCACCTGTATTTGTCAGTTGAGATATCTGTCTGTTGTTATCAGTTCTTTGGTACATGACAGTGTCTAACTGAAATGACTTATCAAGAGTAGCTACGAACTGTACACGCAGTGTGAGCCTATAAATATCCCTAGTTAACTGCAATGGCATTTCTTCAATAAAACTTTCCTTACTGTTTTTGCCGTAAGAATTTACTTCTCCTTTCTTGTTCTCTGTGTTTCAGTAGGTGAGTGTCTTACTTTTCTCATGCTAAATCGGCATGAGCAAGGCAACTTATAGAAGACAGAGTTTAATTTGGGGCTTATAGTTTCATATGTTTAGAATCCATACCTGTCATGGTGGGAAACATGGAAGCAGGAAAGCAGGCATGGCATTGGAACAGTTGCTGAGAGCATACATCGTCACACACAACCACAAGAGAGAACAAGGGACACTGGAAGTGAGGTGACAGGGGCGGGGAAGTCATTTGAAATCTCAAAGAGATATGTGTTTTCCAGTAGGTTCAAACTTCTCATTCCTTCCCAAACAGTTCACTAGCTAGGTACCAAGAGTTCAGACATGTGAGCCTATGGGGACCATTCTCGTTCAACCACTACCGTATGCTTTATTCATTGCACTGGTTGCAATTATACTTTATGTCAGTTTTTTTTTATTCTTGGCTTTTTAATATTAATTTTCACCTTGAGTTGTATGGTTTATTGTTATGTAAGACCCATTAATCTTGACTCAGGGGACAGGCTGCATTCCTTCTCATGCTGTAGACCAAAGATCAATAGTCATTATTCTCATATTTTAGACATAAGGAACTTGGAAAGATATCATCTGTCAAAATTCCAGCTTATTTTTCATATTTCGAATCATCATTGACATAAATGAGCCAGTATAAATGAGGAGATATAAATGCATGTACAGGTATATGTATCCTTCTGTTTCTTCTAAATGATTTTTGTTTAGTGATCACTTTTCATATATTGACCTTCCGCTGTAATTTTGAAATATCTCATAAAATTGAAGGGCAATTTGCTTTCCACAAGAAAGAGAAAAAGAGAATCATATTTAAAATAGACAAAGTGAGGGAGCAAATGTTGTCTTCCAAAGTACAAAGATGTCAAATACGGATATAAGCTGAGCCTCTCTGTAGATAGGCAGGTATTGTGCTCCCTTCTCCTCCACCTTCTTCCGTGTGATTGGAAGGGGCTGCAATGCCGAGTTTCCCCCTGCTGTCCTCTTTGTTACCTCGGTACTCTCACAACTAGGGCGAATATAATAATTAACTTCCTCATTTTCAACATCTACTTTTCTCAAATCCAGTACAAATGTGTTTAAGAACAGAGGAAGGAAACTCCTTTTAATTTTCATTAAGAACAGGTGTTTGTCAAGGTCATAAGCTGCTGAGATTTTACTTTCTAAGCAATCAAATCAGGTGCCTTTGAGGGTAATAAGGTGATATGGAATGGGCATCTTTTCTCATTTTCAAATGGCCTCAGTTTCAGAAAAGGCAGTAAATTGCATGCCTAAGTTCACAGAATGCTATAAAAAATTTAAACATAATCACTGGGAAAAAAACTGTCTGAAGATATTGCAAAGCGTGTTGACTTATCACAGCTTTTGAAATTCAATATGTGCATGTGTTCCTCCCTCCTTCAAGAAGTGTGGCTTGTTTTCACTGTGCCAGTCCAGCTATCTGTTTGCCAGTGTTCCCTGCGGTTGTACACAGTGTGGAGGGTGCACCTTTCCTGTGGTTTTCTCTTTTACTCATGTTACGGTCATTTCCAAAAAAGCACCTGAATCTATTTTAAATCCCTGAACGTGTACCTCACCAAACACTAAACTGAATGAAATATTGACATTGATTGACAGTTCAAAGACTCAAATTTGGGGCTGGGAAAATAGATGTATACGGTAAGTGGCTACTGTGTAGCATAAGCACCTGGGTTCAGGCCCACAACACTAATGTAAAAAAGGTTGGAATAGCAGAACATACTTTTAAATATAATGTTGGAGGTGAGACAGGTCATCCCTGGAGCTTACTGGCCTGCCACTCTAGCTGAAACTCAGAGAGCTTTAGCTTAAGTGGCACCTTATCTCAAATACAGGGTGGGGGAGTGTGATAGAGCAGAATACCTGAAGAAAACCTGTAGCCTCCAAGCATACAAACACATGAGAGTATATATGTACATATGCATACACATATGCACACACAGAGAATTACACACATGGGCACATAGAGTTACACACATATGATTTTAAATAATAATAAATAAAGACTAAGCCCTCACACATATTTCAAAAGAATGTTAATATATGGAGAAAATGGAGAATCAAGGTTTTCAATTTAGGGTTAATAATCTTTTATAATCTAGGTCAACTTCCTAATGTTTACTTCTGTATTATTTTTCTACTGCTTCAGACAAATTTCCATAATGAAGAGGCTCATGACACCTCCCATGTGTGACCTCAGAGCTCTACCCATCATGCAGCCTGGTGTATACACTTGACTCTCTGCTTAGAGTTCATAAGACAGAAATCAAAATGTTGTTTAGATTGTGCTTTTACCTGGCTGATGGGGAAAGAATCTGATAACAAACTCCTTTGGGTCATGGCAGAACCCACATTTGGGAGTGAGTATCCCTCACTTTATTTATTAGGAAAGATACACAAAGATCATTATGAGCTACTCTTATTTGCCTTGACTTCCTTTTGCAATAATCAAATATCATGCATACTTTATCAATGATGAGAAATAAAGTCATGAAATGATAACAGTAGAAGCCCTTCCATACAATAAAATTCTATTTGTGTAACTGGCCAAAATGTTGAGAATAAGTGACCAAAGAGCACTCAGTTCTAAGTGTGACATCCCTATCAACTCTACCCTAGACAAGCCTCAGGGAACATCATTAAAAAGAGAGAGAAAGATGTAGGATCCAGGGAATGGAGAAGAATGGTATGAAATGCTGTCTTCAGAACATGGCATGGCTATTGTACTTTGAACTCACAGTAGTTGTGGTTACCTGCAGATGAGCTGGACAAGGGGCTGGAGAGATGGCTCAGAGGTTAAGAGCATTTCCTGCTCTTCCAAAGGTCCTGAGTTCAGTTCCCAGCAACCACATGGTGGCTCACAACCATCTGTGATGGAGTCTGGTGCCCTCTTCTGACCTGCAGGCGTACACACAGACAGAATATTGTATACATAATAAATAAATATTTTTTAAAAAAAAAAGATGAGCTGGACAAGATCAAGCCACACAATATTCCAGCATAGGTGGGTAGAAGCTCAGAACCTAGCCTTAACAGAAAGGCTATTGGCAATTGATAGGTTCTGTAGGAGAGAGAGAATAATTCTTTCTTGGGGTATGACTCCTGATGATCCAGAGGACAGCCCCATACCCATGTACATAGAGATAGCACTAATTTGACTTAATGAGTTATTAGAGAATACATGAATTTGGGAAGAGAGGCATGTTTGGGGGACTCAAGGGAGATTTGCAAGGGAAAAGAGGTATATGTGATCATATTTCACTGTCTACATGCATGAAATTCTCAGAGACTAAATTAAAAAATAGTTGAGGAAATTATACTTGCTGGAGGAGCTAACTCTTAGACATGGTTACATATTTTGATCAGGGTGCTATAGAGATACGGTTTAGCTTCTTATTTTATTTTGAGAGTGTTAGTGCTTAGTTAGGAATTAATAAATATATATCAAGGTATTTAGAAATAGACATATATGTGTTGCACTACATTAGTACTAAATATATATATAACTTCATGATGTTCAGTTTCACATGCCTTCTTATATCCACTGTTAGGCATTCAAGAAAACAGAACCCTCTTTCTTGACAGTGGACATTTAGGCACTACCTGAAGTTAATGTAAAAAAACCATTTTTAGCTTGGAAATTTCCCCATCTTGGTGACACTTACGTTAGTTTAGGGTGAGAGATTTCAAGCTATGGTAATTGATCTACCAATTGATTTAGAAAACCACCTTTGCTGAGTTAAAGGGTGGTGTTAAAATTTGAATCAAGTTTCCTCCTAATTCTCCACTCACACAAACATAAAGCAGGTGCCATGAAGACAGCTGTTTCTTCTCATGAGTGACGTGCCAGCTCCAAGAGTGGTCCAGTTCACAGATGTAACTAGGTGCTAATCTTCAATACATAGTTTGTATTTAGGTACAGGAAAGGCAGTGACTGCCCATGGGGTGAGTAATGGTCTTAAATATCACTGTCTCCTGTCAGCACTTAGTTCTGAGAGAAACTCTTCAACCTCATTAACCACATAACTCCAAAACATCTGTGATCCTGGGATTTTCCTTCTTGTCATGACTTAGCATATGCCTGGATAGTTGGTTTTATCTTTTATGTCCCCTTTTCTCTTTCTATTTAGTGTATAATGTGTAGAGCTTGATGAGTTAAATCTGCAAAGAGCAGGTAATTGTATTTCAAACATAATAGCAAGGACCTTGACCTTTTATGATCAAAATAAGGCAGGTAGCTAAACCAGAGGAACTCACAAATCAATGTTAAACCTGTTTGTTTCTGTCTTTGTGATCTTATTTTTTAATCTTATGGCTATATCCAGCAAGAGTTAAGAAATGCAAAGGTCTTTGGGAAGGTTACTACTGAAGATGCTGATGCTAGAATTATACATGAATTAAAGAAAGAGCTGACTTTAAAGAACATATATTTGAGCAAAGAAAATGCATTTTTTAAAAGGCTACATTTTGACATCTCAAATCAGAAAGTGCTTTGGTGAAGAGGTACAGAATGCTATACCATAAATGATAAGAATTCTAGCACGGTTTGAGGGAACTAAGCGATGATGCTCAAGTTTGGTAGTGATCAAAATGAATCCAGAAAGGAGAGAATAGCACTTAAAGTAGAAATCTGCATCTTTCAGACAAATGTATGCAGTTCTCAAGTTTAGAAAAGCTAGGGGGAAAAACATCACAGCTAAATAAATAGAAAGGAAGGTAAAAATGGCCATGTGGGTGTAAAGAGACAGAGACAAAGGCAAAGAGAGGGGAGGAGAGAGAAAGGTTGCATCACACATATCCTACTGGTGGATGATGGGAGTCTGGCTTTTCTTTTCAGAAAAGGAATGCATCTGAGAAGGCTAGATGATGCCACAGTAGCAAAATAGCCCCCTGAGATGCTCTACACAGTTATTCAGGCACTCAGGAAGTAGAGCCTATGTTTTTTAGCTGTAACATCTGGAGTAATGATCATTCTCAGGAAAAAGAAAACTCAGAATCATGTGGGAGGATAGTACAGGTTGAGCCAGAGAGGCTCAACTGCAATATATGGCCATAACTAACCAGGGCAGATCTCCAAAATGTAGATGAAGGAATGGCATATTTGGTAGGCATTATGTTTTTTTGACCAAATTCTTGTAGATAAGATAAAAGATATTGCCTGATTTTCTAAATGGGTGGTAATTAAACTCCATGGATTTTTTATCAGTATAATCACACTTTTGAAATCAACTAATGCCTTTCTAATCAATCACACAGTGCTACAGATGGCATTCATCTAGAGTAGAAGAAAGATACATAATTCCGCAAAGATATATTCATAGTCTGAAAAGTAAAACAGACTTTAGTGGATAATCTGTGTTGAAACAGGTTTGAGTTATTTTACCCGATTAGATTTTGTTCAAGCATGGAGATCGAGGGTGAGGATACATTATGGGGCTATTTTTAATCTTGAGACTTACATGCATTTACATATATAGTATGGGTATAATATCTATGTTGTATATATGTGTGTGTATGTATATATTTCCATTTAACTATTCTCTCTGTGTATATATGTATGTATATAAGTGCCACAGTTTGTGAGGGAGTGGGTCAGAGGACAACTTTCAGGAGTCCATTCCTTCCTCCATGTGGGTTCCAGGGATTAAATTTAGATCCTAAGATTGGCAGTAAATGACTTCACTGACTGAGCCACCTCATGGGCCCATGAAATGCTCAGTGTTTTCAGTCAATAGTCTGAATGAAGACTGAGAAACCATGTCCTTGAATTTTTCAAATCAATCTAGGAAAGTAGCAACACCGAAAGGTCATGGCGCGGTGAGGAACGACTTGGAGAGCAGAGGTGTTTCAGCAGAGGAACACTGTAATAAGGTCTTGTTTCAGGGTCATGGGCTGCCTTATCGGACAAAGTTAGAAACCAGACATGTGACACACGTAAGCAGTACGTGTAAACTGTTGGAAGTATGTTACCTTCGGTGCACTGTACACACAAACTGGTATATCAACATGTTAAGACGAAGACAGTGGGGGCCAGATTCCCATGCCCACCCTTCACACTGCTCAAAGCAAAGTTAAGCAGTTATAGTAAATGAGAAAAAAAATCACAAGAGAAAACAAACAGGAAAAAAACATTTAAAACTAAGGAATATAGAAATAAGGCTAGCAAGACACAATGCACATATTGTAAACCTGAACATGTAGAGATAACAATATAATTATTTACAGTGGAAAGTGGGCAAAGAGAGACATTGGAAAGGAGTGTAAAGGTGATTTATGATAGATGTAAGGTAAACTGGAGCAAGGTCAAAGGAGAAAAAGCAGAGAGGTGAGGGGAAGGAAAACAGAGTGAAATCAGGCGTGGCTGAGGGAGCAGACAGACTGGAGAGGGATCCTGTAGTGATTGCCTCTAATCACCAAAAAGCTTTCAGGTGGGAGATGGATGAAAGCTGTTTGACCTTTAAGGTATGGAACCAAGGGGCAGTAAATGCAAATTAAAAGGGGGTGGACTTGGGTTCAGTATTATAACAGTCACACCTGCCCAAAGGAGCAATGAGCTGCCACAAAAGAAAATAAATCTCCCCCTTCAGTGGAAGAGATCAGAGAACAGAAATGACATCCAACAATAACACAAGACTGTGAAAATGCCTACAAATCTTGCACCCAGGTCTCACTTTCAGTAGGACAAACAATGCTCACAGATGAGCCATTCTCCTGCTCATTTTATTGTTAAGGAAACTCCACTCAGCAAGACTCAGTGATTCCACTGCTGGGAGCTATGTTGTATTCCTCCCCCTGGAAAGTTCCTTCCTTCAAAGAACTCGCTTGAGATCTGAGGATCAAATATACAGGCACGGGCAAAATTTCCTCAGTTTAGGGACTTCACCTTAACCGGACAAGCACTGGTGTTTAAAAATGCAAAGAGAGAAAAATAATGTGAGTCTATATAAAAGAATCCAGTTAACAATATCCCATAGCATGTTATTTTTGAAAATTAAATATCTCCAAGAAAATTTTGCTCATAATCTGCTATATTTTCATCTAAATTTTGAGGTTTTGGTTAAAGTAAGACATGGCATGAGTGATGGGCTATCAAGTGATCCCCTTGGTCTTTCTCAGAACCAGCAGGCTCACTCTGTCCCTTGGTTTCCTACAAGGGCTGTATCATTTGCCTTTACTATTATCCTCTAGTTATCTCCAAAGACTGTCAAGTTCTTATTTAGGTTATCTTTGGGGTGTGTCTTCTATGTTATATAAGATTGGGGACCACTTCCTCCTCCAGTTGATCTCCACACATGCCCCTATCCTTCTACCATGTCCTTCTAATGGAGCACTTCTAATACATGTGGCTCACTCACTTTGTATTGGCTATTGTTTGTCCTTCACTATAAATTTTCAAAGAGTAGGGTTTTTCCATGATTATCACAGACTCCTTGAAGGCAACAGACACACAATAAGTACACAAATATATCTATGTAATTGGTGCGAAATTTACTGGGGACAACAGGGCCTGATAAAGAATCTGTGGGATGTTTGTGTAATAATTTTTAACATCCCATTTACCTATTTGCCCAACTGTAATGATGAATCTTAGTTATTAGACTAATGGACTGAGACATACCTTGATCAGTGAAGTGTTCCTCTGGATCTGCCCGCGAAGGCATTTCTAGGGATCTTTACTAAGGAATGATAATCCATCATGATGGGAAATGGTACCACCCAATAGGATAAGGGCTTTCCTATGTAAAGGGGAAGAAAGATGTGTGTTGGCATAGGAATAATACTCATCGTCTACTTCCCAGCTGCTATGTGTTGAGTCGCTTTCCTCTCGCATGAGGCAAATAGCTTTCTTGTGCTATTTCCCTCTGCCTTCTTCTTCTCTGTGGTATTTCCTCGTTTTCTACAAGTCAAGAAGTGAAGGTGCCAGCAAGCCGTTAACTAACAGCTCTGAAACCATGAACCCAAAGAAATTTTTCCCTTCAGTTGTTTCTCTCAGGCATTTGTCATAGCAATGAAAAGGTCTGGCTAATGTGTCTGTCTTGATCAACTCCAAAACCAGTCATGACTGCCATTGACCACTCTCAACCCTATTCATGATCTAGAACCAAGGAATTGAATCTTTCAGTGAAGGGCCAGGTGGAAAATGGCTTAAACTTTATAGGAGACTTGGTCTGTGACACCTATTCAACGTTGCCTCTGTGACATAAAATACCTATATGCAATGTACAAGATGATAAAATGTTTTAGTAAAACTTTGTATAAACAAGCATTGGACCAATGAGATCAAAGCAGCTTCAGTTTGCCAAACCATGCTATTCTTCCTTAGTTCTTTTTTTGTGAACATTCTCATCAAGGCAGATTGACTCAAAAGTTATGTAATAGAATCTGATATGTCAGGTAGACTAGCACTGGAAGTTAAGGGTGGAAAGAGGTTCAACCATTTAGGTGCTTCTCTAGAAGACACTGAGGGAAACTGCATTTGTTGTCAAAGGAAATAGTGGCCACTGAAGAAAGAATCAGAGAGTGAACTGGAATAAGGAAACCTGTTTACTAGATGATTGATACACAGCTAAAACCCAGATGCTGGCATTTTCCTTCTTGTTCTATTCAAAAAGGCCCATGAGCTGCCTATATTTCTTTCTAGCAAATGTGAGTCACCAGCCCCAAAGGACCCTTTTGGCAAGCCATCCAGCTCTCTCAGTCAAAATCAGGCTGTTTACCAGACCCTTATGCTCCCCAAGAAATGAATAGATCAAGTTTAAGGGCTGTCTGTAAAGTTGGAGGCCTTTTGAGATGATCAAGAAGAGAGGGGCAAACAAAAATCATTTCTGTACCCCCAACACACTCTAAATCAGCTCTATCAAGTGCTTCTGTGAGTATAGAAGAACTTCTCTGTGTTTGAATTCCATGTGTCCTTCATCTAATAAGTAATCCTCCTACAGTTCTTAAAATCAACTGGTTCATGGCCATGAGTGATAGCCTTCACTGTCAGATCATCACCCACACATAGTCCAAGAGTAGGAATAATTATTGTATTTTCTCTTCATTTAGCCATTTGTTCTCATAAAGTAGTCAGGTTAAGGACCTTAGAAGAAAAAAAATTTATGCCTTTTTTAATAGCAGATTTGGAGCTCATGTTCATTGCTTTGGCCTTTATGTTAGAATAATGATACTATTCCATTATGTCAGTGTTATGAGTCATCTTTAACCTGGTAGAAACTGAGTATTCAATGAGTGGGACTTCTTCATTATTTTTAAAATGTAAAATAGACTTGATTCTTTTCTCCTGTATTTACAAAATAGAATCCTTTCTGTTTCTCTTTATTTTAATTAAAACAGTGAAAGAGCTTTGCTACTCCGAGGTCCCTAGGAATCTGGCCTGCATTAATAAAGAAAACTGAGGTTTGCATGCAATCCAGATCTCTTCTAACCTTCAAGGATAGTCGTTGTTATTGACTCTTGGTACAAATGGTTTGTAATAAACACTCAAGCCCATTTTCATAGACACAGGAAGAAAAACCATTGATTTCCCTCCATAATTCCAGTGTTAGCATTGTGGCCCTTTATTTCATAACCTTGGAGAAGTCACAGTATTTTCATGAGCGTTGATTTCCATGCTGTGACTTGAATATTATAGTGGGGATCCAAAGTCATTTAATGAGACATATCCACGGTCTAATATTGGCATTCAACACCCCAATGGTAGCATCCTTCTCACACATTCTCCAGAACTTGGCTATCACCCAGACCTCATTACTCACTCCAGAATATCACCCACACCTTATCAATTCCGGCCACAGGCTGTTCTTTGGCATAACTTATATTTTCTTCATTCAGTAAACATTGTAACATCAAAATTATGTTATTAATAAGACTTCCAACAGAAGGGAAACCCAGTTTAGCAAACCAGAATTCAACAATTTTCCCCTAAGTTGCTTGACCATGTGGCAGTGAAGCATAAAAACAAACAAAAAACCTTAAAACCTTTTCTAAAAACTTAAATTGTTTTAGAAGTTAACACACAAAGTTTAAGAAGTCATGCTATTTTCAAATCAAGTTCATGTTGATAGATTCCTTTCTGGCTCATCTCCACCTTCCTTCCCTCCCTAGGCCTTGTAACCACCCCACCACATTCTGCTTTCCGTTTTTGGTAACATGTCTTCTTCTGTATTCTTCCCACATTTCTTAACACCTGTTTTTAACCCCTCTTGGTCTTTTCTCCTGTTCCAACCTTTACACATATTTGCATTCAGGTAGTGTGTGTGCGTGCATGCATGCATGCGTGCGTGCGTGCGTGCGTGTGTGTGTGTGTGTGTGTGTGTGTGTAAAGCTGAGGTCTACATGTGATGAATACTATATCATTTTGAGTAACGTTGGATACACTTTCTTAATCAATCCATTTGTCTGCAAATTGCATCAATAGAGTTTTATTCAGCTAACTTTTTATGTGTTTAGGAATATTTTCCCTACACAGTATTACATGTAAGAATATAAGATCTTAAATGCATATTCATTTCTGAAGGAAGGACCCATTTCATCCTGTAGATTAAACTGAACATCTGTTCTCTGCACACTATGAATGTGACTCTTAATTGACAGGAATCATGTATTACCATGGAAATTATACAGTTAAAAATAAGTATTCCAGTTCTATAGGTGAGGAGAGCAGCAAGAAATGTATATGGCTAAAATTAAAGTATTTGCAAACTTCATCCTTCCTCATGATTCTAGGCAAAAGTCATTTCATTGTTCGCATGGGTTATTGGCATAATTCAATTTCTTGCAAAAATTAGATGCTGGTCTCCTTTTCTTTGTTGTCTATCAGCTGAAGACTATTGTAAGAAGGCCATTTGTTGGTTCCCAGCTGTTTAGCCCTGAAATAATCACACAGAAATTATATTAATTAAATCACTGCTTTCCCCATTAGTTCTAGCTTCTATTGGATAACTCTTACATCTTAATTTAACCCACATCCATTAATCTGTGCATCACCAAGAGGTGGTTGTCTATCAGCAAAGTTTCAGTGCATCTGTCTCCAATGGTGGCTCCATGGCTTCTCTCTCTGACTTTGCCCTCTTTCTCCCAGCATTCAGCCTAACTAAGTTCTACGTTGCTATAGACCAAACCAGTTTCTTTATTCATTAACCAATAAAAGCAACACATAGACAGAAGGACCTCCCACACCAGATGACTCTTGCAACTTCTTTGAAGATACCATGATACTATATGTATATATGTATATGTGTATGTGTATGTGTATGTGTATGTGTATGTGTATGTGTATGTGTATGTGTATATGTATATGTATATGTATATGTATATTCCAACTCAAATTGATCCATACGGTCCAAATCTCCGCAGCCTCCTATGTCCTCCTTTCTTCTGGACACACTCTTTAGCCTCCTCCTTCTCTCTTACAGTTGCTTTGGACACTGCTGAAGAATATAAGATAGATTTTCCTGATATAAACCAATTGATCAGCAAACTTATGTCTATATGAAAGGTTAATTTCTTTTTGTTATATAAGTAATATATCCCTAGTTTCCAAAATAAAATATGATATCTTGTGTTGAGAAAATGGGAGACATTAATCTACTAACCACATCTAATGATTGTCCCTTAGCAAAATGAAACAAAAACCCTCTGAAGATCTACTTTAACCAGAGTGATCTCTGTAGATGCTTATTGGAAATGCTCACAGATGTCATAAGATAGATGTCTTAATTATCATTTCTGTAGATCTCACTTCACAATGATACCCATTGGACATATGCTATGAATAAGAGTTTAAAGACTCAATTTTTAAATAGAAAGAGAAAAAGTGTGTGTACACATGCATGTATGTGTGTGTATATATGTGTGTGTTTGTGTGTGTGAGTGTACTGCCCACGAAGACCAGAAACATCAGATGTCCCCTGGAGCTACATGTGTATTCTGGGACCTGTACTTGGATCCTCTGCAAAACCAGCACCACTCTTTTTTTTTTAATATTTATTTATTTATTATGTATACAATATTCTGTCTGTGTGTATGTCTACAGGCCAGAAGAGGGCACCAGACCTCATTACAGATGGTTGTGAGCCACCATGTGGTTGCTGGGAATTGAACTCAAGACCTTTGGAAGAGCAGGCGATGCTCTTAACCACTGATCCATCTCTCCAGCCCCCCAGCACCACTCTTTAAGTGCTGAGCCATCTCTCTAGCCCCATCAAGATCACTTTAAAGTCCACCAATTGGAAAGTGTCACTTTAAATCTACAGAATAAAAACAAACTTTCCATGGGTTATACAATGAGTATTTATAGATTCAGATAAAGTATCTAGAGACAACACATTCATGGATTTCAAAACTCTGAATAACTTTGAAGAAAATGAAGATGTCAGGCTGCTTGAGAGAACTCAAGAATGTAGCTGTAGAGATAAGAAAGATACTGGAATATATTTCTTTTATAAAATGTGACAGTATAAAAGCTACCATTCTCAACTGAAATATGATGTTATAGAAGTAAAAAGGAACTTAATGCAAGTATTTAAATTTAATTTTGATGTTTTATCTTGCTTTTTAATATTTTTTGATTGAATTTTTTATGTAAGTACTGTTTTTATATCATTTCTACCATGCATTTACCTTCTCCAAATTGTCCTATATCCCCTCCCACTGCTTTTTAATCTCAGGACCTCATATTTAGTTATTACTGTTTTTGCATGCACTCACACACACACACACAGAGATAGAGATAGACAGAGACAGACCTGATGAGTCCATTTAGTGTTGTTCATATGCATATATGCTTAGGGATAAACACTTATGATTGCATAGCATATCATGGTGCTTGTGCTTGACAGCTTCTCATACAGCTCAAGTAGACCTTAAACTCACTAAGAATGAGTTCTCAGTGTACAGCTGAGAATCTTGGTGAACCAGATCCTCCTGCTTCAACCTTTTACACCCAGACACAACTCCAAATTTACATTCATTTTAAACTCCTATGACAAAAGAAGTAACTGATACAAATAATTTAAAAGTTATTAGAAGGCAAAACATCCAGAACTTTATAAACATAGATATATCATTGGAAAATATGACTTTACATTGATGAGGATCACAGTATATAGCTATAGTAGAGTGAAATGAATAAATGAATCTCAATCACTCTTTATATGTGAGTCTGAGTGTGTGTGAGTGTCTGTCTGTTGCTATGCCAGTGTACAAACCATTAGAGAACAGGGACACAGGAAAGTGTCTAGTGTCATCTTTCTCTGTCTCTCCCCACATTACTGCCTTGAGAAAGTGGCTCTCACTGAACCAGAAGCTTGTCATTTGGCTCTGCTGTCTGGCCAGGAAGCTCCCAGTATCTTATTCACCGCTGCCTCTCAGTCCTCGGGTTACAGACACGTGCAGTCATGACTAGGATTCAAATTAGTTCCTCACATTTTCCAAGCAAGTATTCTTAACTCCTCAGCTAGTTCCCTGGCTAGAATTTGTTTTACAAAGTACCTTTTATGTCTTTAAAATAGTAAACATAGTAAAATTTTCTCTCCTCTCTCTCTCTGTCTCTCTCTCTGTCTCTCTGTCTCTGTCTCTGTCTCTCTCTCTCTCTTCATGTGATGGAAGATTCTTACAAATTCCCACTTGAAGGTCCATGCAAAGCATGGTATTGTAAATAAAATTCCATAAACAGAACAATCCAAACTAGATCATCATATCATTTATGTCACAGCTTTTTTTAAAAAAAAATCAACGTTTATCTAATGGTTAATGTGCAAAAACAACAGGAGATACACTGGCTATTAGCATCTGAAAATAGGGTTTATTTTCTTCACTTGACTTGACCTTCTTGTACCCAAATAAATTATTTTTGCAATCATTTTTCTAAAGAAATAAAGTCATAGAAAGTGTGATTTGTAGAAGTTGGGTGATACTGTATTTATGGATGATTGTTAAGGGTATAACATTGTGAGACTCAAATAACTCATTTCTAAATTTCTGTGATTTAATTCAAACAACCCAAAAGATCTCTTTGGGCAGCAAGTTGATTGCCAAGTTCCCTATATAAGGCATTTGCATCATTATTGCATTTTGTAGATGTTTGGAGCTTACTTATTTAAATAAATAACAAGGTTGAATGATAGACCAAAAGAGGAGAGAAATTACTTGAATAGTGGAGAAATTTAGTTTTCTTCCATCTATGCATTTTCATGAAAAGGTTTCTGAGCCTAGGAATGTAGTTTGGCAGTTTATAGGGCACTTTCCTAATTGTGTGAATTTCTATGTAATTCCAAGCATAACACACATACAAATAAACAATAAAATAATAGAGTCTTCAGTTTGAGAAATTCCCTCATCTTCTCTACTATGGCTTTAGTAGAGGCAATACGCTGTGTATGATGATGTACATACATTCAAAGTCCTTGAGAAAATATAAAGAGATAATCTTTGTGTGTTGTCCAGCAGGGAGCTGAGTTAACAGACATTGGTGAGGGAAGAATAGCAACCACTCAAAAGTCAACAGTAAGAAATGCAAAACTCCCATCCCTTAACAGAACTCATGACTGTCTAAGGACCAACAATACCTGGTATGAATAAACTCATAATGTCCTGGTACTTTATTTAAAATGCCGGTATTTCAAGAGGTGGAGAAAATATAAAATGGTGTCTCATTCCACTTGCCAGGCTTGCCCATTGTCTTTGATGGGGTTCCTATTGCTGTAATAATGACCGAAAGCAACATGGGGAGGAAAGGGTTTAATTCATTTTACAACTCTCAAGACAAACTTTCTCACTGAGGAAAGTCAGGACAGAAACTGAAGCAGAAACAATAACAGAACATTGTGTATTGACCTGCTCCCCCACATTTTACTCAGGACCACCTTTCCAGGGTGATATCACCTTCAATGAGCTAGACCCTCATAAATCAATCATCAACCAAGAAAATGCCATACAAACTTGCCTATAGGCAAATAGGAAGAGAAATTTTCTAAGTTGAGTTTCCTCTTCCCAGACAATGCTTTCTTGTACCAAGTTGTCAAAAAACTAACATGGACATACATTCTCTGCAGACCACATTATTTGTGAACTTGGTGTTACGTAAGCTTCCCATTGGGTCTAGAGCTCCCGCACAGGTGAGGTTTTAGATGTCAGTCTGTACTGCTGCTACTTTCTTGTTAGAAATGACAAGGCTGTTCTAAGACTGGCGATAATACTGAGGAGTTGTGTTTTATTACACAGGCTTCAAAAAAATTAAATAGATTCATTAAAAAATGAAGCTATTGCAGGCTGATCTCTATGGACCAACTAAAATGGGGGGATACTATCAAAAGCAACAAATTAAATTCCAGCAATCAGCCCCACGGCTTACCCTCTCTGGATTTTCTAATCTACTGCTGCCTAATTGCATTCATTGTAGGGCACATTATTTTTGTTTTCCCAATAGTATTTTCTTTTTCTTCTGAAGTTTGGGGAATACATAATATAATCACTACTGCTTGTGTTATAAAATGTTATGATTTTGAAAAGGAAGACTTCATGGACTATGTAATGTCAATCATCTCTGTTTATGACAGTGTTTGTCACTCATTTGCTTTCAAAAGGAAAATTGAGGGGGGAATATCTTATATTCTGAGGGTATTTGTTTTAAAGCCATATAGCTACCAAATTTGCATGAGTGTGTAGTTAATAGACATTAACACCTTTAAAAATAGAACTGTGCTCTATAAAATGAGGCTGCTTCATCACCCAATCATACCCTTCCAATTAACTAGGGCATTTTATATAGGAAGCACTGCCCATCCTCATGCTCACACCCAAAACTCATATGAATCTTCTCATTTAAGCCCCTGAAAACATGATTAGACTTTACCCCCATTCATGGCCTCTCTGCTTCTCCAATTCAATAATTAACATTCATTGGACATTTACTTAGAGTACTGTAAGAACTAGTAATTCATGAAATGACCCGGTCTGACAGATCTGATGACCTCATCTAAAGTATCAGAAAGAAAATAAAAAGCAAAAAAAAAAAAAGAATAAAAAATGTTTTTCTGGAATATACTGTTCTCTACTGATAGCATCCCATAAACTGCAGCCCCAAGCCACCACTTTGAGAACTACTCATTTCCTGGGTGTGTTCTACGACTGGATGACATATTCATGTTCATAACTTTTGCTAGGTTTTAATCACTATTCTACCTTCCACAATGATTTTTGGACTTTGAAAGAAAATGCCTTAAAGGTGTGACAGGCCAGCATCTGCCACACAAAAGATGAAACATTACTGAGCAGTCACTGCAGGAGTTTAGTGAAACGGATGCAGAAAGATCAGTACCCTACCAGAGCACATACTCAAGGGACTATGATACTTCAAAGAAAACTATTTTCCTATTTTTTCCTAAAATGAAATAAAATGATCTTGTCCAATCTTTCTCTTCACATTAGATTAGACCATTACTCTGAATCTGTTTGCTTACTTGTCTATTCAACTCCATTGATACAAGGAGCTTTTGACCCTTGACTTGACTTGGGCAATTGGCCAGTGTTAATGAGTAGAGTGTTAGCAGATTTGACAGGACAGAAGCTTGAAATGGACTTTTGTGGTTGGGCTACAGATAGAGGTCCATGTCTGAGGGCAGGATAAAATGGATGAGCCAGCTCAATT
>NW_004949099.1:16116105-16140233 GCF_000317375.1 Microtus ochrogaster | reverse complement strand
GAGAGAGAGAGAGAGAGAGAGAGAGAGAGAGAGAGAGAGAGAGAGAGAGAGGAGATTATGAGAATGAACATAAATGATATATTGGATGTATTGGATGATACTCACCTCCAGTGAGGGCAGATCTTTGCTGAATCTATTCATCTTCCAGATCCATCCCAACAAACATCGCTAAAACTGTTTTATAAGTTATCTGAGCATTTATTTAACCAGTCAAGTGATAAATAGAAGCAACAATTATACAAATCTTTTGGATATTTCCTACATCATACCAGTGACATACTGTTCTGTGCTTTGGTCATTGTTTATAGAATCTTGCATCTATTAGAAAAATGTAGGAGATTATGTGAACCTTCAGATTGCACATCCCACCCTATGTGTTTAGGTTTCACCAATGTTCTACTAAGCATGTGCAGAAATGTTGGTAATTAGAGTCAAGGTGTGGGTACTAAAATGTCAACTAAGTCATGTATCCACATGGGCATAAATGCTCATATATTCCCAAAGAATGTTATCCCTTACCTCTACTCACAAATACTACTGAAATTACCTGAATACTTAGTATAAACCAAATATTGAACTAAATTTTTATTGGTTATATTTGTAGATTATTGTTATTCATTTATTTATTTTCTTTTCTTGTTTTTTCTTCTAATAATTTTTATTACTTTATAAATAATACCATTCAAAATTTCCACTTCCTCCCCTCCTCCCACTTCCCTCCCATTCCCCCACTCACTCTCCCCCTCTCCAGTCCTAAAATAGGGCAGTGTACCCTGCCCTGTGGGAAATCCAAGCCCCCCCCCTCCATCCAGGCTTAGGAAGGTATGCATCCACATAGAAGAGGATCCCAAAAAGCCAGTACATGCAGTAAAGACAAATCCCAGTGCCATTATCATTGGCTTCTCATGCTGTCCCAATTGTCAGCCACATTCAGAGGCTCCAGTTTGATCGCAAGCTTGTTCAGTTCAAGTCCAGCTGGGAGTCAACCTACCTCAGAATCCAGCAATACAACAAGAGATGCCCTATCATACTACAAAAGTATTTGTTCAACTATGTTCATAGCAGCATTATTTGTAATAGCCAGAACCTGGAAACAACCTAGATGCCCCTCAATGGAAGAATGGATAAAGACAGTGTGGCACATCTACACATTAGAGTACTACTCGGCAGAAAAAAAAAACAAAAAACAATGGCATCTTAAATTTTACATGCAAATGAATGGAAATAGAAAACACTATCCTGATTGAGATAACCCAGACCCTAAAAAAGATCAATATGGTATGTACTCACTTATTAATGGATTCTAGCCATAAGCAAAGGACACTGAGCCTATAGTTTGTGATCCTAAAGAAGCTTAATAATAAACAAAAACATATATAGATCCTCCTGGAAATTGAAAGCAGACAATATTGCCAGGCAAAAGTTGGGAGCATGGGGGTGGGGAAGGAGGAGAAGGGAAGAGGTGGAGAGAGAAGAGGGAAGAAGAGGGTTGGGGAGAGCTTGGGGGAGTGGGATGGTTGAGATGGAGGAAGGACAGATATGGGAACAGAGAAGAAGATATCTGCATTAAGGGAGCCATTGACAAGAGGCTTGACTTTAGAGGGGTTCCCAAGTGTCCATGGGGATGTCCCCAGCTAGGAACTTGGGCAGTGGAGGAGAGGGTGCCTGAACTGGCCTTGTCCCATAGTCAGAGTGATGACTATCTTGAATATCAACATAGAACCTTCGTCTGGCAACAGATGGAGATAGAGACAGAGACCCACATTGGAACACTGGACTGAGCTCCCAAGGTACAGTTGAAAAGCAGAGGGAGGGAGAATATGAGCAAGGAAATCAGGACCACCAGGGGTTGGTACACCCACTGAGAAAGTGTGCCTGAACTAATAGGAGCTCATCATTTATATACTTTGGAGACAAATATTTTTCCTTTCCCTTTCTTTCCTCCAAAGCTTCCCATATAATTCTTACCACTCTCCTTTAAATTTGTGATCTTTTTTCATTGTTATTTTATTCACGTATGTTTATACATATATTCTTATGAATATATATTCATATGTATAATGTAACCTGTGCAGTCTGTATAATGTTACTTGTATGTATGTTTTCTGGGCTGGACAACCAATTGTTGTTCTCTTCCCTGGGGAACCTCCTCTCCTGAGACTAGCTTTCCTTGGGTGTCTATAGTTTTTGTGTAAGGTTGAGGCCTTGTGGGCTTTTCCCCATCCACTTTGGCATATTCATTGGCATAGTCCTTGTTCAATTCATGTTTAGGCAGCCATGTGGGTGAGATTTTTTTGGATATACTTTCTGGTATTACCAGGAGACACAATCTTATGGGAAGCTCCCAACTCTTTTGTATCTTACACTCTTTTTTACCCCCTCTTCCGCAATGTCCCCTGAGACTTAAATGTGGAAGTATTTAGTAGATGTGCAATGTGGACTTTACTCCAAAACTTTACACTTTGATTGGTCGTTGTTTGCAATGATAATGGTAATTCTGCAATGGTCTCCATCTCTTAGAATTATTTTTGTGCTGTTTCAGACAGCTTCTATTTATTTAACACAGGCTGAACTTGACCTTGGGATCCTCCTGACTGAGCTTCCAGAGTACTGGGGTAGTAGGCATTTCCTATCATATCCAACAACTGAAGCATTCTGTATTATATCAATTCCCTTGTAGCAACTTAATAATGCATTATTTCTTTGTTTTCACAAAGCACAGAAAATCAAAGTAACTATGCCCATGTGGAAGTATTAGAAAGAAATCATTCTGGATCACTCTTCAGACATGTTTCTTCCATGAGCCCACATTATAACCTCAATTATTACACCACAACGAAATAATATGTATGTCTGTGCTTTGAAAATTATAAAGTATCTTGAAGATAAGAGGTTACTATTTTCCATAAACTGGATTGGATTTTTATCTCGTAGCAAATGACCAATCTTCATTCTCATCTTACTAAATTGAAAACGTACACGAATACATATCTATTTACCTGGCATGAGCATCTGCCTGCAGGTTCCAATTGTGAAGGAGGAAAGATAAAGTCATAAATACAAAGGTTAGAGAATTCACAGAAAAAGGAAAGAAATAAAAGTCAGCTTGAGAAGCTACCGACATGAACTTGAAATATGCAAGACCCAGTCAGATGATGGCTGTAGTGAAGATTCATTGAATCAAGTTTTATTAAATAGTTCTGTAATATTGAGCTGCTTTGAACACAGTGACATCTGGGGGTTAACATTAATTAAAGTGTGTTAAACAAAGCAAATCTTATTTTATAGGAAAATGCAATGCAAAAATAATGTCAACAGCTATCATGAGCCCCGAGACCTTTCCCCTCGATATCCAAGGAAGACAGTACATGTTTTTAGAGGCTTGGAAGACAAATGATTGATCCATATTTGAGATCACAAAAATGCTCAGATGAACAAATGATTATGTTGCTGTTTTACCAGAGGATGAGCTGATTTCTGTCTCTGACTACCCACTGTGGGTTCTTAACAAACACAACAAGTGCTTTCTTGGGGATACATTGTTCAGACATGTGTCAATAAGTGGAGGTTGGAACAAGTGCCGCATTAGCTTGAAGGTGCACTGGAAGCTCTGTGGTATGTGTTAGCATAGTAAACTCTGCAGTCATGCGCTGACAGGATGCTTTGCATAGGTAGAGTGATAAAGTCAGGTATAACTGTGACCCAAAAACGTTTCATGGAAAATTTGAATCAGGCAGTAATATTCCCATCAACATCATCTAGTAACAAGAAAATAAATGAAATGGCTCAGGGGACAGACATGTCAGACGTTTGAAGCATTGTTCACAGACTGTGTCTATATCCCTGCTGAGAAAAATGCAAAGACTGGACAACAATGGAATGGAGATTATTAAAAAGAGATCACCAGAGTGAAACTCTGAAAAAGTTAATATACTCAGGCCCTGATCCAAATTGTAGGGAAATTATAGGATAACGCCAGAGATGACTCACCTTGAAGAAGTAGTTAATAGAAACTCAGAACGCTCCATCTAATCCAATAATTGCTGGCTTATCTATTCTTAATGTTCTTTCCTTTTCAATCCTGAAAAAAACTCTAATCTTCAAAATAAACACTTTATAGGGCAAAAAGTTAAGAAATACTTATTGAGATCCATAGAGCCAGTCTATGTCATTATCAGACATTTTAAACATGATTTTGTGGAAACGAGTGAAAGTCATCCAAACTAGACTAAAGAAAAATGCATTTGCTTTAAGAGGAGATTAAGTACTCCCCTCTTTTTTGACAGGAATGCAGAGGCAGGCAGAGAAAGAGGGACAGCTATGTGGTAGAGAAGACAAGAGAGCTTCCATTGAGCTTCATTGAAGGCTTTGGCTGAGGAAGCTATATGCAGGCAGAAATGTTAGCACAAGCTGCTAATAAAGCAGCTAATGGGGAGGCATGGACTCATTTGGGGAACTGTTAGGGCTCTACTACAAAGTTCAGGGTAGAGGAATTAGTGGGGCACGAGTGACTGGGTGACAAGATGCAAGTGCAGTGTGGGCATTGTTTCTGAAAGCTCTACCTTTAGGAACGCCAGTCATTTGAGAATCATGTTTGAGAAAAGAAACAGAAAATAAAAGATGGCTTTAATGTTTTTGTCTGAAAACCAGAGTGCTCAATGATAGAGTTGGGAAAGGTTGTGTGGGTGCAGGGATGCTGGAGAGGAGAGGTTGAGGAGTTCCATTTGGGACACATTTAGGTTTGAAAGGTCAGATCCCCAGTGTAGAGGTTAAGAACGCTGCTGCATTAGGAGAGAGAGAGGCCGGACACATCTGGTAAATGACAGGGCTGGGGAAGTCGGAAGGAACGAGACCCTCTCACCTCCTGTCAACCAGGTGTCATAACTCACCAGCGATGCCCCATTCTTCTGTGAGGTCAGCCATATTGTTTCTGCAGAGCAGCCAAGGACAATGAAGCCACAAACTCCTGAGGATACACAACTGCCTGAGTTCAGAGTTGTCTCTCTCTGCTCAGACTGGTATAATGAACAACACAGGCTATATGGCTAAAGTCCAGATATTTTCTTTCTTGTGGTTCCAAAGGCTAGAAGCCTTATATGTACTGTGCACAAGATGGTGTCTGGAGTCACTCTCTTTGTCTCATAGTCAGTGTTCCCCACCCCCATTGCCTGCTTACACATCCATGTTGCCTCTTCCTGTCCTTGTTGGCCCTAGTCAGATTGTACTAAAGCGCTACGCTAAGGGCTTTTTCATATGTCAGGTTTGCAAAGGCACAATGTCCAAATAGACTCTCATTCTAAGAAGCTGGAGCTCAGGACTTTAGCATACAAGTCTGAGGACAGAATTCACTCCCTAAGAACTGAACCCATTTTTCAGTTCCATGTTCATTTCTATTTGATCTCTACTAGGAAAATAGCAAGTCTTATTCACTCAATATACTTCATGCTCGGGAGTCTTCCCTGCTTGCCTTATTTAAACCAGCGGTTGTATACCTCCCATTCCCTCCCCTGACATTTCTTCTTTTTCACAGCTGTCATTTTGTTAATATCAAATATATTTTCATTTGTTTTGCATGTTGTCGCATTCCCCCATCAATATGTAATCTATGAAGATGGGGAATTTTTTCATTTTATTTACTGCTGTGTCTTTGGCACACTGAGTCTCCCACCGTGCAGGTGTTCAATAAATATTTTCTGATTGCAGGTGGGGAGGTGAAGATGTGAAGACGCATAAATAAATCTAAGTAAAGCACCAAAGCCCACTGGAGTGCTGGAATGAGATAAGCATGCACTTAGCAAGCCTAAAGTAGAGTTGCACAGGTCCTAAAAACGGGACTTTCATCTGCTTTGTCATATAAATAACCCGCATGAGAAAATAGCTCGGCACTGACTCGGAACCATGGCGCTTTTGTTCTCTTGTTGCTCTTTTCCTGCCTCTGGTACTTGGGTTTTCCAGAGTAGAGCCTTCCAACCCAGAATTTATGCTTGCTGTATCTCTGCAGGGCAGCCATCTAACGTGTGATGTTGCCAAACAGAAACCATGCAGAAACAACAGCTAAGTTAGCAGGAGCTGATCAAATTCTGGAGCCCTGCTCCAGGGCCCAGCCATAAAATATGTCTTGAGAATGACAACCTTTGTTTGTGTGCAGAAGTGCATGTGTTTATATAAGCTACTTTCTATTGGAATTGTCTTGTGTTAAGAGAAAAGTTAAAAACACGCACTCGCAACAGACAGTACTGAAATGACGTCAATCTTCTGGCAATCTATCTTGGGGTACATTATGGGCTACAAAAATTCAAAAAGAGAAAAGAGGGATAAAATAGATACACTGAAAGTAAAAAAATCAAATCAAGCTTAGTAAGGCATATATTAGAGCAGTTGCTCTTCACCCAGGATCAGGGCTAGAGTTACTGCTGTTCCACTTCCTGCTTCCTGTTTCTGCTTTGCAATAGTTTTCTATGGCTGGCATAACAAAGCATCGTATATTGGTTGTCTTAAACAAGAAAAAGTTACAGTTTCTCAGAAATGGAGTTTGGAAGTCTGAACTCCAGCTGTCATTGAGGCCATACTGCCTGTAGTATGTAAGGGAATTTGTCTTACCTTCTCCTAGCTTTGGAGGAACAGTGCCATTGCTTGATATTCCTTGCTTGATAGCTCATTATTCCAATCTCTGCTTTGGTCATGAGAGGACTAGGGTGTGTAACTCTGTCTTTTTATGTCTGTATTTTCATAAAGTAGAAGTTGCATTGTAGCAAGGACAAGCCTACTATGGCCTCATATGAAACAATTATTGCTGCAACAGACCTAACTCCACATAAGATCACATCCTGAAGTACTGAAGACCTAGATTTCAGCCGATCTTTTTGTCTTTCTGGGGATGGGCACAATCTAACCAATAATGCATTCCTAGTTTATAGACTGTGGAACCTTAGAAGACAATTAATTAAACAAATGGTTTTTAAGTTCCATATAGGGAAACAGAACCAGTCCTCATAGCTGAGGATGTATGGATATCTTGAGACAGAGAATTACTGACAAAGAGAAAAGTAAAGTCACAACAGGTCAGAGATGGTCCTTTTCATCACTTTTCAGTCTTGATGACAAATATCTGAGGTAATCAACTTACAGAATCAGAATTTAACTTGACTCATAGCTTTAGAGGGTCTGCTCCATGATTGGATGAATTTATTCGACAAGGCCTATGGGGATTGTTGGATAGCAGAAGAAGAGTATACATTGGAAAAACATGCCCCCATAGCCAGGAAACAGGAGAACAAGGAGTAGGTCAGGGTCTCACAATCTCCTTCAAGTGTATGTCTCCCAATGTCATAAGGACTTCTCACTGGTCTTCACCTGTTAAAGAGTCCACTACCTCCTACAATGGTCACCAAGCATCTAATATGTGGACCTTTAGAATATGCACAAGACATAAACTATCTCAGCCCATATGGTAAAAATATGACAAGAGTGAGAAAAATCAATGAGTGCTGTAGCTCTAATAAATAAGGTAAACAAATAACAACCAAAACAGACTAAAGGCAAACTATCAAATATGAAGGTTGAGGTTAAGAAGATTGAGGGAGTAGGATTCCATTTTTTTTCCTCTGCTCTTCTATACAGGTCTCAACATGATCCCATATAATTCTGTCCTACCCAATATTTTCAGTCAATATGTAAGAGAACACAAACTCAGAAAAATAACATAAAGTCTAAAGTCTCTCAGGAGTTGATGGATTTTCCTAAGCCTTTCCTGCACAGGATCCCTGAGTACTGACACAGAATGGTGAGCCAGAAACACCTTCCATGGTGGATATTCAACTTGGGTGATGGAAAAGAATCTTCTCTTATGTCTGTTTGGTTCAGCTCCATGTCCCTTTCAAGTCTCTTATGGGAAACAAAATTAAGTTCAATTAATTGAGGTTATTTCAATCACCATCCATCTAAACCCCAACCCCCTGGCTTTTTCCTTTATTTGTGAAATTGGAGCATGACATGCCAAGGAATGAAGTCAGGACATGGTCACATACCTGTGCTGGTTTGGGCTGAAGCATTCCCATGAGTGTGTTGGTTTGAATTAAATGTCCCACATAGTCTCAAGCATTTGAATATTTTATTCTCGGTGACACTGTTTGGGAAGTTGAGGAGTTGTAACCTGGTTGCTAGAAATATGCCATAGGTTGTGGGCCTTAGATTTCCAAACCTCATACCATTCCACGTGTTTTCTGTCTCTCTGTCTATCTTCCTCTCTCTCTCTCTCTCTCTCTCTCTCTCTCTCTCTCTCTCTCTCTCTCGTGTGTGTGTGTGTGTGTGTGTGTGTGTGTGTATGTATATGTGTATGTATGTGTGTCTGCTTCCTGATTGCTCTTCAACTCATGAGCCCTCAGCTTCCTATTCTTCTCACCATGCCTTTGCTCTGCCATCATGTATTCTAACCCTCTGGAACCATGAGTCTACATGAACTCCTATAAATTGCCCTGGTCATGATGTTTAATCAGAACAATAGGAAGTAAATAATACAGAGATCTTATTTAAGACTGCCCTTCCTTTTCCCACAGACTGGTCAATTCACTACTGCCATAGCACTCATAAATGAGGGAAACATTCACCTTCTTGATCCATGTGAAACCTGAAGCGTGTTCCTGATGATACCTAGAACCTATCCCCTTACATGACCCCTGTGGCCAACTCATCTCCCAATTCCAAAAGAAAACTGTGAGACTAATGTGGTATTCTCTTTCAGCATGGAGCAGGAGATAAATCTCAGATAGTACTTCTAAACTCACCTGAGATTTCTATTGTTCCATACTTGGAGATCAAGGATAAGGCCAGTGTTTTTTGGGGTGAGAGGGAAAGATACTTCTTGTCTAGAGTAGAAAATACACAACCTACTATCATTGTTCTCCCACAAATGTTGGTTGTGTTATCAGTACTGCAGGGCTTTGGAACGCTCTGGTCCCTTTCTCTGTCTCCCTACTGCACTAGCCTTTCCATGAAGACATAGACACTTCCCAGTCTTACTTGCATAGAAAACAGAGGATAAAAGGAAGTAACTGGGAAGGAGAAACACATGGGTGGGTGCACTGAACTATGGCCTGACAACATGAATACCACACTAATAACTAACATCTGAAAGCTATAATACAACTTCCAAATTGCATGCTGCATGGGAAGCCATTTGAAAGGAATGCAATATTTTCAAGAAGCAGACTTCTCTGCCGTTACTCAAATTAACTGAGATTGTGTGAATGAAGCCTGCAGCCCAGTGCCTATTATAAGACTTGAAAGAAGTCCACAGTCTCAATGAAACTGTTATTTTTTTCCCATGCAGTAGGCACTGGCAGTTGTGTTCCTGATAATTCTCCTGAATAGCCCCACATAGGGCATTGCTGAATTTCTCCTTCTCCTCTATATGAAAGGTGACATCCCCTAGATTCTAAAAACTTTTGAAGTCATCCCTTTTTATCTTGGTCAAGGGATATGCCTCCAAGATAACTGAAAACCACAGTTACTACCCATACTGAATGCTTGCTTTATGGCTGACACACACACACACACACACACACACACACACACAGAGAGAGAGAGAGAGAGAGAGAGAGAGAGAGAGAGAGAGAGAAATTCAATTAAAGTCTGTCTATAATAAAATACTTGAAAGAAAATTACAGTAATGAGCTAAAAAATCAACTCTCCGTCTTAACACAGAGAAAACCCTGGTACAACACAAGCGAGTGACTTTATGCCCCTTCAAACAAATTGGGAGGTGAAGATGTTTTTTATTTATTTTGTCATTTAATTTCCCTTCCATCTCCTGGCCTCAAGCCACAGAAGCTTCAAGCCTCTTGGCAAGGCAATCAGGATTCTCTTCCTTTGCTCATTATTTTCTTCCCATTGGCAGCACTCCCATGCTAGCAGCCTGATAAAAATTGTGCTTCTCTGGTAGCTCCGCTCTGCCTCTGAGAAATCTCCAGGGGAGTGTGGGCAGCCTCTATCAAAGGAGAAATCTTAGGTGAAGGTTCAGCTGGGTTTTTGGAAATCAGACTTGGGTGGTTCCTCCCTAATTATGTATGCATGTGCTCAGGAACCGCGCTTCAAAGCTGGGCCTCTTCAAAGATCTCGTCACAGTGCTGGAGGGTGTTCCCAAGCCTGCGGGTCCCTGCCGAGATCCCACTTCTGAAAGGTCACAGCACTAGAAAGCTTGTTTCCTTTCAAGATGCCACCCCAGAGAGAGTTTTTTTTTTTTTTTTTATCACATTAGACTAGTTCCTCCCTTTAAGGGGAGACTGAGAAAACCTACTTGAAAAAGATAGAATTAGTGGCAAAAATGCTGGGCAGATTCCTTGTTTGATAGTCATCTATTCAGATAGCTGCTCTCCATTAGCATGACCGACATCCATATTGTCAGAAGGAACTCGCTAGCAGGAAGTTAGTTCTACAGCAAATTTTTCTTCACTGCGGCTTTGCTTTAGCCTTTTCTGTCTAGCCAGGGCCAACGGCAGTCCAGAAATATTCAATGGTAAATTCCAGAAGTAGCTGGTATGTTGTAAATTGAACACTATTCTGAGTAGTATGCCAAAATCTTTCACTATCCTATGTTATCCTTTGCTCAGTGTATCCCCACTGTATGTAGTATACCCTCCTGTGAACATCTTTGTAGCCAACCTGGATTTTAGATTTCTTGTCCTGCTCTGGTGCTCAAGTAATCCTTACTCTACTTTATCATGGCCCCAAATCCTACAAGTAGTGATCGCAGCAAGTCAGAGAGGCTCAAGAGGAGTCACCAGGCAGGAAGCCAAAGTTCAAGTAAAGCAATATAAGGCCACGACTTAACAAGAGGGGAAAGTCATACTCTGAAATCTCAGAGGCCCACAATAAAGGTCACAGAGTATATGTATAGCCCTGCTACGCCCAGGGGTTTGGACATCCACTGAGGAGGGCTCTTGGGAAGTGTCCCACATGGATAGGTTTCGTAGGTCTTCAGCGTTATGTTTTATTTTCATAACAATCGTTGTAGTGTCGGTCGTATTCCCTGTTGAGAATGCCCGGCAGAAATAAGAAGAAGACACGAGATACAAACGAACCCACTTAGGAGTTTATTATAAGAGATTGTGCTCGCAGGGCTGAGGAAATGGTGTGGAAAGAAACAGAAACAGTAAAGATGGCATGTCCAGCTTTTAAAGGCTTCCTAGCACATGCGCACGAGGGGAAAGATGTGCCTACGTCAGACACTGATGAACAGGGGCTTTTGCATGAGCACGTCAGACGCTGATGACGCACATGGTGGGCGACCCAAGCGTGCGCACACAGGGGGTACATGCGCCTGCTTTAGAACCCGGAAGTGTAGCCTTAAGGGTGGCTAAAAGAATTACACTTGTGACATTAGCATGCTTCCAGTTAGTCCCTCATATTTGCTCATTTGTTCAAACACTAAAGAAATACCATTAAGTATCTTCTGTGTGGCAAACACTGTACTAGGCCTTGAGGCTGAACAGCTGACTCTAATTCCACAGACGACTTCTGAATAATACCCACACGAAGCCTTAGTTTTCTTAGGCTCTCTTCTTGTTAGTAGTCTAATTCACTGTTCTTAACTCCTACAGAGCTGATGCCTCCCTATGAATTATGTATTCCTGTGTTTTCCCAGCCAGGATCTGTTTTCCTCCATGTTTCCTGTGATGACAGTGTTATCAAAACAGCAGCTCTAACTGTGACATAGAAGTAGACATCCATAACCACAGAAATAGAAGAGGAGCTTTTTTTTTTCACTTCCTCTAATCTGTCTCTCACCAAGGGCTTATGTTATGAACAGGGACAGGGATCCTTGAATGGTTCACGACACTTTTATCAACTTTGATTTGCCAGCTAAGAAATAAATTGCATTGAGTGGCCACAAAGGGGATGAAGCCAGGGTGCTCTGTGTGATGCCACTAGATCCCTCAGCAGGAGGGAGGTCACTGTGGCTCTGCCAGAGATACCAAGAAAATCATCAGTGTGCTAGAAAGACAAGAGCTAGAACCTGCAGACCACAATGCCAGCCTGTTCCAATGTAGTAAGAGGCTATTATAGCTGTCTTGCACCTGCTGGGAGTTTATGGGAGATTTGGTCCAGAGAAAAGGGAAGGTTGTTTGTACTTTGTAGGGTGGTAATAATTATATAGAAATCAATAATGTATGGGTCTGTATACGTGTCTGCAATAAAACCCCAATTGGTAGGTATTTAGCCAAACTTAGGAAAATGCTGCAGATCTCTCTCCTATAATGTGTTGATGATAATTCTAGTAAATAGAAATACTCATGAGAGGGAGACAAAAGTTCCCAGCACACGGCCACCCCTACTGAAGGCCAGCCATGGCTGCTGGAATAATTCAGCAAGTATTTCCAGCTCTTCACCTTTAGTGCACAATCTAGTGGGATTTCCTGGTCTCCTGCAGTTGATAAAGACTATGTGATGATTTTATGTCCCAGCTATAGGAGAGCAAAGGGGACAAATTCCAGAGAGATTCTTCAGAATTCTCTTTTTTTTTTTCTCCATGAGGTGTCTATTTAGTTTCATTTCATCTCAATCATAAGCTTCATTTAGGCATCACAGAATGAAGGTGACAAGACAACAAGCTAGTAGTGTCCGTGTATGCAAAACATAGTCTTTGTTATTTGAACCAGATGAGACTGGAGGGGTGTATGGTAGCACAAATAAACTGGAGTGCTCCAACTGATGAAGCTCCCATCAGAATCTTCTATTGCAGCCACAGAGAAAGGGACAAACAAACTTCATTGAGACTATGTCAACAGATAATTTTACTTGCTATTTTAAAGGTGGTTTTACTGAGTGTAATTCACACACCATAATAGTCCCCCATTCATTTATTTTTAATTTTTATAACATTTATTTAGTATGTGGAGGGCACACATACATGGCATGTGTGTATAAAGGTCAGAGGACAACCTGCAGAAATAGGTTCTCTCCCACCAACATGTGGGTCCTAGAGAAGAAACTCAAGTCATTGGGAACAGCAGTAAATTACTCACCAATTCATCTCTTCAGGCACAATCTACCCATTTAACCTCAATGATTTTTAGTATACTTACAGTTATTAGCAGCCAACACTACAGCCATTTTCTAGGATCTCTTCATCTCTTTGAAACAGACTTCTACATGCCTAAATTATCACTACCTAACACCCAGACCAGGGCTCAGTAACTATTTATGTAATTCATATGTCTACAGAGTCCGGTGTTGCTTTTTTGCATAGTTTAAACCATAATATGCCGTTTCTTGTGATTGGCTGCTTTCAAGATCCTCTCATATTTTAGCACACATCACTGCATTACTTTCTATGGTCTAGTGGTATCTATTAGAGTATGCCATAGCTCACTCACTAATTGATGGGGCTTTTGAAAGTTCATGCTTGGGTGGTTGATGCTTGCACGTGTAATAGTGACAAATGTTGATGTTCAAATTGTTCCATTTCACTTGAATCATTAGGAATGGAAATGTTGAGTCAGAGGTCAACTCTTAACTTTAAGACCACAGTTCCCTCATTGAGGAACTGTCAGACTGTATTCAAAAGTGGTTATACCTTTTACAACACCTTTTCATAATTCTATGAAAATGATACACAGTCACAGGCAGTGTCTTTCATTTCTGCATCCCCTAACATTCTGACCAGTGATTGCTATTCTCTGACTTTTTCATTCTACCATCCTCATGGGTATGATCTCACTGTGGCTTTGATTTTGACCTCCTGATTGCTAATGATGCTTGATATTTATTTATTTTACTTATTCATGAATTTCATTTCTTCATAAAGAAATGTCTATCTAGATCTTTGATGCACTAGAAGCTGATTTGCTCTTTTCTGTTATTCAGTGGCAAAGGTTCTTTACATATTCTGAAAATAAGTCCTCTACAAGTTTTGTGATTCTCAAAGGCATTCATCCATTTGTGGCTAGTTTTTTTCATATTTTGATATTCTCCTTTGAAACATGAATGCTGTGGTTTTTAAATTATCTAAATATTCTTTACTTATCATTTTTGTGCCATACTTAAGAATTCTTTGTCAAATTTGAGTCATGAGGATTGACCTTGTCAAGAAACATTTACCATGATTTCTTCTGAGTTATATGGATTTAGCACTTTCATTTAGATCATTGATTCAAAGTCTATTCATTCTTAATCAATTTTGGCAGATCTGCCAAGCATGATGATGTAATAAGCCTTATGTACTTAAAATGTGCAGCTGTGGAAGTTTCAGCATAGGTTTATGCCCGTGAAGACATTGCCACTATCGAAACAAGAAGCATAATTATTACATTTAAAAGACTTCTTATGCACTATAGAAACCTTTTTCCCCATAGTTCTCTCTATCAAATACCTGGGTAGCTATTGGTATCAATACAAACTGGTTTAAATGTCAGCCAATGATATTAGATTGCAACTAGATAAGAGTAAAAAATCCTTGTCTTCTTTTTCACAGTAATAAATGAAATAGTTATAACATATTTTTAAAAACAGGAGAAAATAGTTTGATTGTTTTCATCATAAATACATATGAATAATTCAAGTAATAGGTACATTTATCCTTACTGAAACATTAAATGATATATACATGTATCAAAGCCTTATGTGGTGCTCCATAAATCTATAAAATTATATTTTAGTTTTTAAGTTAAGAATGTAGTATAGTTTGAATTTTAATTTTAATTTTAAGAAATCTGTGTGAATATAATCATGTAGTATATATTCTTTTCTCTCTTTTTAATCTTGGAATATATATATATACATATATATGTGTGTGTGTGTGTGTACGTATGCATTGTATTGAGATCGAGTTTTCTTAATGTTGTCCAGACATAATCATCATCCTTCAAAGTACTTTTTTCACTTCTCTAATGATTTGTAGCTATTAAACAGTAATTTCTAATTTCCTCCATGTCCTTAATCCCAGAACCTTCAATTCTGCTTCCTGTCTCTGTGACTATTCTAGAGCCTCATGTAAGTAGAAATAAAACAATGGTGTCATCTTTTGCCTAGCTCATCTAACTTAGCTTTATGTCTTTAAGATTTATCTATGGGACTTGAGAAGATGGTTCAGTGATTAAGAACACTTCATTGATCTTGCAAAGGACCTAGGTTCAACTCCCAGTTCCCATAATGTGGCTCACCTTATCTGCAACTCCAGGTCCAGGGTATCTGACACCCTCTACTGACTTCCACGGGCAGCAGGCACATGCAGTTGTGTAGATGTGTATACACATTCTATACCATTTTACTTAAAAGACTGGAGTATGCTTGGACATTGATGACTCTGGGTAGGGGTGGGGTCTGAAACCAATTCCTAAGAGGATATCAATGGATGGATATGCATTCTGGATATCATTTATCAGATAGACACTCTATAAATATTTTTCTTTCAATCTGTGGCTCATTGTTTCATTATTGTCTTTTGAAAATACCTTTACAAAGTTTAATTGTCACTTGGATATTTTTCCTTCATGAGTTATACATTTTTAATTTTAATATAAGTGTATGTGTATATGATTGTATGCCCAATGTGTACAGCTTTCCATGGAAACCAGATACTGGGGCCCCTGGAGCTGGAATTGAAAGTGGCTGTGAGCCACATAATGAGTGCTGAGAATGGAAATTGCACCCTCTGCCAAAGCAACCACCACTCCTCACAACTTCTTCACCTCTGCAGTTCCATTATACTTTATAAAGAATTGTTATTATGCTAAAGGAATGTTTCCTTAACCCAGAGTCATAAAGATTTTCCTCTCATATATTCATATAGCCTAGATGTTAAATATTTAGTTTATTATGTTTCATATTTACCATGTTTCATATTGACTTCTACATTCATTTCAAGTTCATGTTTGTATATGGCAAAGATGAATATTTGTACAAGGTTAACAAGTATTCCGGTATTGTCTGTTGAATAATTATTCTTCTTCCTCTTTTGCTGAAAATAGTTGCCTTTATATTCATGGATGCATTTCTGAAATCTCCATTCTTTTCTGCTAGTTTCTTGCTTTTGGTGATTCTCATACTTTAGTGCCTCAAATATAAATTTGAAAGATATTTAGGTGACTTTTTACTTTCCCAGTTTTGGTTTTATTCTCTAGGTTTTATTTTCTCAATTCTAAGTTAATATTATAGTACTTACAAATTTTTGAGAATAACTTTGTCAATTAAGAGGCAGTTTTAACAGTATTTTAAATTTATATATTTTTGGTTTGTTGTTTTATTTTGAAATGAACCTTACTCTGTAACCAAAGCTTAACTGGAACTCACTATGCAGCCTATACTTGGGTTGAGCTTATAATCTTCCTCCCTCAGCTTTCAAAATGCTGGGATCCATGCATGCCCCACAGTAGATGGTTAGATTTTTAATTTGGGGTAATAATAGCATTGGAAGGTAGGAATATATATTTCTCTCTCTCTCTCTCTCTCTCTCTCTCTCTCTCTCTCTCTCTCTCTCTCTTTTCCCCCCCTCTCTCTCTCTTTCTTTTTTTTTTAATTTTTACACACTAACCCCTGTTCCCATTCCCTCCTTTTCTCCTACCCCCATCCACTCAACAGAGTGGGTAAGGACTCTTTAGGGAAGTCAACAAAGTCTGGCATACAAACATGGTATGTAGTCACTCATAAGTGACTAAGCTATACATCACAACCCCGCAGAAGCTAGGAAAGAAAGGAGAACCCTAAGAGGGACAAACTTGGAGGACCCCAGGGGAAGGAAATAGTTAAGATCTCCTAGGTAAACTGTGAAGGGGAACAGAAGGGAGGGGATGAAGAATGGGTACACGAGGGAGGGCTCCAGATGGCCAGTTGTGGGATGGACAGAGAGGGGAAGAAATGAAAAAAAGTCTTGATAAAGGGAGCCATTATGGGGTTAGGGAGTCCTTCTTAGTATAAATGATTTAGTATCCATGTCTGCTAACTCAAACGTCAGTCTGTGCAACTTCAATCATTTGAAATTTTGTTTTCTTCATTGTGTTATTTTCCTGTGTCCTTTTATGCATGGCAATTGTTTATCCGAGGACATAAATTATGAATGCTACCTTATTGAATCCTAGGTATTTTAATATCCCTGCAAACTTCTAAAGCCTTCTTTAGGTGTACGGCTTAGTTACTTGGGGTTTGTTTGCTTTGTTGTTGTTTTGTTTACTTGCTTTATTTTTTCAGAGTTTTTACAAAAGCCTGGGATCATGTTTATTCATGGCTAATTATCACTCTGTAAGGATCTGAGTATTCTACCCAATACCCTACGCACAATGATTCTGTTATGTCTGCCTATTAAGACAAAGAGGCATCAGCCTGTGTGCTGTGAACTCTCTTTTTATGATTCTCCAGTGACTACTTCCTGGATTTCTGTAAGTTTTCTCTCATATATTTGGGTATCGATCAGTTCTTACTGGATTCTTATGAGGCCCTATGCAGTTTTCAGGACTTTGATCCCTAAATGGAACTCTCAGGCTCTTTCTCCTCTGCCCACTCTAACATCATTGGCCTTCCCATGCTCTACTCAGTTTCTTCAATTTAAGACAGCCATCAAATTCTACCTTGGTATTCTCTTCCTTGGTTGTGACATGTGAACTCCCCTGGTTCATTTAGCAATGTCAAGTAAAAAACTTTTCTTGGTATGTTGTACCTTTACAGACAACTGTCTTCTGACCCTTAATTTTCAGCTTCTTAGAAATCACAGTTCATATATTTTATCCATCTTTTCTACTGTTATGGTTGAAAAAATAAATAAATCTAATACCTGTTATTTGCAATAACTGGAAATCCTTCTCCTGGACTACATGTTTTTTGCTTAACTAAAATATTCATTGATGTGTGTTGTGTTTCTAAACAGAAAGACCCATAAAAAGTACACAGCGCATTCCCCCAACACATGAAATGGCAGTGCAATCACTCACCAAGATATCTGAAGATTTTCAGTATTTAATACTACATTAAAAAAACCAAACTGTCAAAAATCAAAAATTTTCATCGTTAGCCTGCCCAGTTTTTGTTTTTGTTTTTTAATGGAGATTTATTCTACCTCTGTCATGAACGCCTGAGTTCATGGACTTCCTCCAGAGACTTCCTGACAGGCTACCACCCTGGAAATTTTATAAGCAAGTGTGTTGACAGAAAACCCTACCCTACACTACCTAGATGGTAGTGTGAGTTTGAGGGCCATTGAAAACCGGGATTTTCTCCAATTTATCACAATTAAACACCTGCGCTAAATAAGCTACACAACTCTACTGTGGATATAAAGCCACGAAATGGTAGCCATCAAATTCTCCTTTTCATTTAATGGGATAAATGGTGTGAAGGCACTCCAGATGTTGCTTAGTGGTAAAATATGAAATGGGGAGTGGAGAGGCCTTCTCTGGAGACTGTGTAGACTCTGGTGAACCCTCCTGCCTGCATCCTCCATGTTGTGTCTGTGGCAGGACTGACACTTTCTTTAAATGCTGAGCTGTAACTGCCTACTTGTCATATCCTCACCTTCATTCCATGGCAATTCCTTGACGCATAGTCTTAGCAAAAGCAGAGAATGTATACTAGACTTAAGAATATGGTCTTGGATGTCACACAGACCCAACTGCAAAGCCTAGCTCCGTCTTCTTCCAGCTGTGTGATCATGGGCATGTTATTTAAGCACTGGCTCTCAATTGTCATTCACGCCTTACCACACACAACAAAATGCTGTGTTTTATGTAGATAAGATACAATATTAAACGTGAAAAGAGTCAAACTCAATACCTTGACACAGAGATTGCTCAATAAAGATCATAGTCTAATATTCCATAAATCTGCAACAATTGCAATAAGTCAAGCTCCATTTTACCACTCTTCATAATCCTTCCTAGCATATTGGTTATTTACAGTCTGTTGAGCCAACCATTCTCAAGTAGCTGATGTCCAGGGCAGCTTTTCTCAAACAAAGACATCAAATGCATGAGCTACTGGCAAAATGCAAGTTTTATTTTATATATTAGCACCAAAATTAATGAATGACAATGTTTAAAATACATTAATATTTCTCACGGATCCAATTTTTCAATAGAAATTCAGACCTCTGGTCTTTCTAAATATTTGAGATCTCTTTGAAAAGTGAGCCCCAAATTTTATGTTGTAGTAACCAGGAGCTAAGAACCAATTGTAATGTTAAGGAGGATGGTTTCTGTCAGTGCCTTGGTGCATAATTGGTCTGCCTACTGTAGGCAGATTTTTATTGTTTAGACCCCTGACCACCTCTGTTTTACCAGTTGCTCCCCAAATAACCACACAGAGACTCAATATTAATCATAAATGCTTAAATGATAACTTGGGCTTGCCTCCAGCAAGCTCTTACAACTTAATCCATTTCTATTCATTATGTGCTACCTCATCTATGAACTTCCCATGTTGTTTCCACATCTGGCCTGAGACTCCTGAGATTCCGTTCTTCTTCTCAGCATTCGCTCTACCCTAAAAATCCTGCCTCGCCACTCGCCAATGAGCTTTTTATTAACAATGAGAGCAACATGTTCTCACAGTGTACAAAAGGAGTATTCCACAGCAGCCTACTATAGTAGTTACTTCCTTGTCTCTATAAAAATAGAGCCAATAGAAGCAACTTGAGAGAAGAAAGACTTATTTTTATTTTAACCCATTGTTTCAGAGAATACAGTCCATCATGGTGAGGATAGTAAGACCCCAGGAAAGACTTCATTCGTGGTGACAGGAATATGTGATATGATTTCCTGGAATTTCAGTAGATAAAATACACAAAATGCAACCGGATCTAGAAATAGCTATCACCTTCAAAACACACCCAACTGCTGCTAACTGGGCCATAGTACCAAAGATCCAGCTTTCCCAACCTTCATCCAGTTGGTGGCCACATACACAAACACGTGAGCTTCTAGGTGACATTTCATGTTGAAGAGTATGAGTTCCTCATACCAAATTGAATATTATTTAATACAGTGACTTTTAATTTTTCTAAAATGTCACCCATTCTATTTGTGACCCTGTTATCTGAGTATAATTCAGTAGTACAGACCAAATACTCAGAATAGAATCCAATAGACTAACTGTTCTCTACCCAAGGAAGTATGAAAGTATCTGTAGGTAGCATTAGATAGCTGATGTTAGACTTTTTAGGGGTAGTAACTATAGACTGCCACTCAAAATGAATTTCTCTTTTTGTTTCTTTGGCATAAAACTGCTACTGGGAACTTTCTGCATTGCTGAACTGTAAAGTATAGACAATAAATATCCCTTTCATTGTGACACGGTAGTGTGAGTCAGTTGGAGATCTGTACAGCTTTGGGGTGACCCATTAGACAGAGAGGCATCTCCCTCTTCTGGTCATTTTGCAATGGAGCAGCTGTTGTGTATCATGAAGTAGAACCTGCATTTCTGACATTTTTTATGGCATCCATACTTGTCATGGACTACCTGTATAAGTATACTTAGAGAAATATGTATTCCAGAAACATTTAAGCCACCATTATTTTATGATTTACTTGTAGACTAACAGTCCAAACTCAAATCTATATATTGAATATTATATAGTTTAAAAAGAGAATCTGGAAGTGAAGTTCTATGAAACCTTGTTGGGGTGGTATGTTGGTTCTGATTTTGGAAATTTTCAAACGTTGGGTTTAAATAAAATGTGTACAATAAAATTCTAGAGTCTAAAAGGCTTCTGGTCTTGTGTCATTGGGATAAGAGCTACTTAACCTGTACAGTGTTAGAATCCAAGTAATCATAATCACATCTCAGAGTAATGAGGAAAGAATGTCTCAGAAATTTCATCACTCCTCAGCATCTGTTACAGCTCCCTGCAGGCTTTTCTATGCTGAAATATTTTGCAATATAAAGAATTCATTGTATTTCTCCATTCCGTGTTTGTGCATGAGATTTTAAAATGTTTTAATAGTATGCATTTTTGTGTTTTGTTAGTTTTATTGCGATAATCTACATATTGTACAAATTCCTCATTTAAACTATCATCCAAAACTTGGCATGTATTCAGAAAGCTGTGGCTCCATCATCACAACGATTTGTGAGTGTCACATCTGTTTATTGTCCATTGGAACAACTTCTTCTTATGATTTTCTTTTTTTTTTTTTAGTGGTTTTATTGAGCTATACATTTTTCTCTGCTTCCCTCCCTTCCTCTACCTTCTCCTTTAACCCTCTCCCATGGTCCCCAAGTTCCCAATTTACTTAGGAGATCTTGTTTTTTTCTACTTTTCATATAGATTAGAGTCACATATGTCTCTCTTAGGATCCTCATTGTTGTCTAGGTTCTCTAGGATTGTGATTTGTAGGTTGGTATTCTTTGCTTTATGTCTAAAAACCACTTATGAGTGAGTACATATGAAAACAACTTCTTACAGCTTTGGAGGGAAATCCTCCCATAAAGAGTGATCTCACACAGAAAGCCAAATATTCTAAAGAACAATGAAACCTGCCTCTTCAACTTAATGTACACTAGGGCCATAGTATTCAGAAAATATGTGAAGAAGATGTTGGAATCCAATAGGTTTCATTAGAAATTTCTAGATTGTACTTGCTATTAGGATGAAGTAGCACATTAAGCAACAGCTCATTGTAAGGTACTAGAAAGAATAAATGATTAAATAGGTCTTGTTTTCCTAGGAGGGGACCATCATTTGACAACTTAGGAACAATGTTATGATTAGTTAGTGTAAACCCTGGTATGTTGAACAGGTATTTAAATGACAAGCTATAGCTGATTTTTATGGAACAATAAGAATGACAACTAAACTATAGGATAATACTAAGCAGATATCACTCTGCATGGCAGTTAGAGAATTATGTATGTAAGAGGTTACATATATCTCTTCCAATCCTTGCAATAACCAGTGATTCTGGCATCATCTTCATATTACAGGTGAAATAAAACTCAAATAGAAATCACTTGCCAAATATCAAATGGTAAGAAAGTTCTAGTTGTAAGCAATTATTAAAGTTAATAGTTTATAGAAAAAACTAATTAATTCCAAAATTGTAACAAATGTAAATACAGGATGGAACAGGGGAGTTTCCTTTTATTTAATGCTTAACTTCTTACAGCAGTGCTGTATATTTTCCTTTATTTTATTCTTAAATAAATATTACATCATTTACCGTCTTCTTCTCCAATTTCCAGCCCCTCCATTTCCTTTCCTCACAGTCTCTCTCAACTTCATGGCTTCTTTTTCAATAAATATTGTTTTATATATGCGTGTAATTACATATATGAATACAACCTTTATAGGGCTATTCATTTTGTATTGGATGACCAGTTAGAGGCTCATCCCTGTGGAAGACTCATTCTCCCTCTCAGCAGTTGTTAATTGCCTATACCTCTTCATCTAGGGGTGGGTCCCTGTGGGTTTTCCCCTATCCACTCTTGGTTATCAACTGGTGTTGAATTATGCTGGTCTTCTTTAGGCAGTCATAGTCTTGAGATTTCATGGGTATAGCTTCCCTGTCAGGTCTATAAAGCACAATCTTCCAGCAACTTCCTTGTCCTTGGATTGGAGTCTTAATCTCTTTCTGCCCCGTCTTCCTCCATGTTTCCCGAGCATTAGATGTGGAGGTTGTGTGATAACTGTGACAATCTGGGTTGAATACCTCAAGCAATTGTTCTCTGCATTTATACCAGCTGTGACTTTATACACAGGGTCCATCTGTTGCAAAAAAAAAAAAAAGAATTGTTGTTTGATGAGACCTACACACTTTTCTGTGGGTATAAGAATAAATGCTTAGAATGCATTTCAGTGTTCAACTCTAGAGGCTCCTTGATTAAATTTCTAACTAAGTGTTTTATATTTTTTATGTTGTCTTAACAGAATTGTTTGCTTAATTTTCTCTTAGAATGTTCATTGCCAATGTATAGAAATACAACTAATCTCTGCTTATTGCTTCTGTACCTTGAAGCTGAATTCATTTACCTTTAAGAACAGAGTCATTAACATTTTTTTCCTTATGGAATCTTGGCAACTGTAAGTAGATAGTTTCACTCTTTCCTCCTGGCATGGATACCTTCTGTGTTTTGCTTTATTCTGCCTTATTTCTCTGACAGGACTGTCCAATGAAAAAGTAAATAATAGTGACAGTATAGGCTTCACTTTCTTACTTCTGATCCCAGGGAGAAAGCTTTCAACCTTGTCCCTTTTTTCTTTTTAGAATGTGTTTTGGGGAGGAGGGGGTAGGATAACTTTCATTTGCTGGTTGCTTGGTTTGTTGGCTTGTAAGACTTTAAGACAATTCTGAAGCCATTTTTGACAATTCTGAATCCTCTCAGCCTCTGTGCCATAGTGCTTCCCCTCCTCCCCTGGGAACCGAGGACCTAACAGCTACACTCAGTTCCTGAACAGTTACCCATATACGTATGTTTTGGTTCAGTCCCCTGGGAAACGGGGTCAAAATGACCTCTTACCTCATCTCATCTGGCAACAGCTCTCCAGTCAACTATTGGTAATAGCCTTTTAGAATAAGCCAATTAGAATAGTCAAAGAACAACCCCCCTTGCTTCTGTGGCCCCTTTAAAAGTAGACTGTACCAGATATTCGAGGTCCCTCGGCTTCCTGAAGGCTGGGGGACCCTGTCATGACAGAATTAATAAAATCCTCATGCTTTTGTTTCGGCTGTGGTGTGTCAGATGGTCTCTGAGGGTGACTCCCCCTCGGTGTTTGGACGCTAGAGTCCAAAAGGCTTAGATCCAAGGTTTGACTCTATAGCCCCAACTAGTCTGGAACTTATTGTGTTGTTCAAATTGGCTTTGAATTTTCAGCAAGACACAGATTTCAGGCATGTGCCACCCATTTCTAGCTTAATCATTTCCTACTTAAACAGTGGTTTTTTTCTAGACCCACAAAACACCTGAATCATCCCATACACATGACAAAATTAGAGTAAAACCTATTGAAGTTATTAAAATTAAAAAAAAACACTGTCTTCCTTATGTAATAGGAGATGACAGCAAACAGATCAGTAGTGAAAGTGAACAGTTATACAGAAAGACACTTGAGATAAAAAGATGCATTGGGACCTTGGGAGCTCAGTCCAGTGCTCTAGTGTGGGTCTCTGTCTCTATCTCCATCCATCACCAGATGAAGGTTCTATGGTGAT
>NW_004949099.1:16102958-16115015 GCF_000317375.1 Microtus ochrogaster | reverse complement strand
TGGGAGGAGGGGGAAACTTATTTTTCCTTTTCTCAATAAAAAAAGTAATAAAACTTAAAAAAAGATGCATTGGACACATATTTCATATGGGAATAAAAAAGGCTAGACATTTACTAGGACAGAAAAAGACCTGTGTTCAGTACTTGCAATTACATACCCTTGTTATATATAACAACAAGGGAAATTTTCCAGTTGCAGTTGGTAGCCAAGAACTCAATATTCAGAAATTCTGAATCAAGATGAAGAAATAATACAATTACTTGTGACTGCTAAGCATAGTCAGCAAATTATGAGTTGTTGAATCCCTAAAACTGAAGGTATCCAGTTTTAGGAGACAGAAGCAAGGCAGGGAAAATGAGCATAGTGAGCTTGTCTGGACTATTTTAGCAATGGTCGATACCTAATTACACTGTAAACTGTGGGCTCTGTATTTATAGCTTCTATCTAGTACATTCTTCATAAACACCAGCTGTGACCATAGTTTTCTATTAATTATTGTAACCATGTGAGATGCACAATTTGGGTTTAGTAGATAAAGATGGAAACTGAGACTCAGGAAAGTTGAATATTTTCCTCTACTTATGTAGTGAGTAAGTATCAGAAATATGATTTGGGTCAAGATTGTATTGAATGTGATAATTTTGATAATGATGCATGGGAGTATATTTTCATATTTATTTTATGTTTGAAGTATATGTATCTGTATGTACACTTGACTCAGGCACTCACAAAAGTCAGAAGAGGGCTTCTGATCGCTTGAAGCTAGTTACACACAGTTGTGAGATGCCCTACATGGGTGCTAGGACCTGACCACAGGTCCTCTGCAAGAACAGTATGTATTCTTAACTGATGAGCCATCTCTCTGACACCCACAGGAGTATTTTCATGCAGGTAATACTTTTCTCGCTGTGTAAACGCGATACATAAGACCATACTGCAGGTCTTATTTTTTTTTTTAATTTTTTTATTGAGAAAAAGAAAAAAAAGTTTCCGCCTCTTCCCAGCCTCCCATTTCCCTCCCCCTCCTCCCGCCCTTCTCCCTCTCCCTCCACTCCTCTCCCCCTCCCTCTCCAGTCCAAAGAACAGTCAGGGTTCCCTGCCCTGTGGAAAGTCCAAGGTCCTCCCCCCTCTGTCCATGTCTAGGAAGGTGAACATCCAAACTGGCTAGGCTCCCACAAAGCCAGAACATGAAGTAGGATCAAAACCCCGTGCCATTGTCCTTGGCTTCTCATCAGCCCTCATTGTTCACCATGTTCAGAGAGTCCGGTTTTATCCCATGCTTTTTCAGTCACAGTCCAGCTGGCCTTGGTGAGCTCCCAATAGATCAGCTCCACTGTCTCAGTGGGTGGTCCTGACTTCCTTGCTCATGTTCTCCCTCCTTCTGCTCCTCATTGGGACCTTGGGAGCTCAGTTTGGTGCTCCAGTGTGGGTCTCTGTCTCTATCTTCATCCATCACTAGTTGAAGGTTCTATGGTGATATGCAAGATATCCGTCAGTATTGCTATAGGATAGGGCCATTTCAGGTTCCCTATCCTGAGCTGCTCAAGGAACTAACTGGGGACATCGCCTTGGGTTCCTGGGAGCCACTCTAGGTTCAAGTCTCTTGCCAACCCTAAGGTGGCTCCCTTAACTAAGATATGTGCTTCCCTGCTCCCTTAGGATGAAGAAAGTATAGAATATATACACATTAAAGTACTATGCTGCGGTAAAAAACAATGACTTCTTGAATTTTGCATGCAAATGGATCGAAATAGAAAACACTACCCTGAGTGAGGTAACCCAGACCCAAAAAGATGAACATGGGATGTACTCACTCATAATTGGTTTCTAGCCATAAATAAAGGTCATGGAGTCTATAATTTGTGATCCTAAAGAAGCTAAATAAGAAGGTGAACCCAAAGAAAAACATAGAGTTATCCTCCTGGCTCTGGGAAGTAGACAAAATTGCTGGGCAAAAAAAATTGGGATCTTGGGGGTGGGATGGGGTAAGGGGAGATGGGGAGAGAAAAGTGAGAAGGGGAGGATGGGGGGAACTTGGGGAAATAGGATGATTGGGATAAAGGTTTTATGTTTTAAAAACAATGGTCCCATTGTTTTACGTAAACTTTAGTCTCACATGTTTTCACCATCTCTCTCCTATCTGTACCCCCACATTGGAAATTAATAGTTCTAGTGCAAGCAGTTGAATATTTATCGAGCATTGAAGAGTGTTATTTGTAAACCGACATCATGTGTTTCTCTCATACTGAATAATTTTAAACAAGTGTATGAAAGTATTTCAAGCTTCTTAAAGGAAAGTGTATCAAATTTCAGCTATTACCATAACAGCGTTTTCTGTCCTTTCAAATTGTCTTGTTTCAATAGAAAGCATTCAAATCAAAACTGAAAATAAGCCTTGACCACAAGAAATTTTCCAGGAGAGTTTTTATTAAAGTTTTTATTAAAGGGCAGAAGTTCGGCTTAATCTTCAACAGGGTGAAGGATTGCAACCGATTACAATGTCGCAAAGATATTGAATTTGGTTTGGACACATGGGGAAAGTAAACCCTGTGCTTTCTGTGTGCATGAGAGGAACCTCTGAAAGGGAAGAATTAAAGCCACACTATCTGGTTGTCACACTGTGTGGATAATGACCCAGCATGTTCCTGACCCATCACAGAGATAAACTGGGGATTTTTTTCCTTCTGCCAGGACTAGTAATGTGCAATGCATTTAACAGCTACATTTGCATATAGAAAGTATCATTGACCTTTGAAATTCAAAGGACAAAGATTTAAAAGGACACTCATTCCAAAAGCCATTTAATTTGTGCCCCAGTGCTCTTGTTCTACAGCCATGCAAAAGCAAACACGCTGCCACTTCACAATGAGAAAATGACACGAAGTGTCTTCCTGTGTGGGAGATTTACTAATGTGGTTCAGAAGCTATGGGGAACAAACTCCTGTTTCTCTTCCTCAAAGCCATTTGTTTTGTCACTGCAATTGCAAGTGTTTAAAATGGATATAAGCATAATGAGATGGTTCTTTAAGATAATGGAGTTTTATAAGTATGCATTTTCCCCTTTAGACCACAAAGTCAGGTAGTATATACTATGTCAAAAGACCCATCCTCTTCTGCGACTCTTTCCAATGTTTCAGTTCTAGAAAGAAAACAATCTGTTTTCGCGTTCATTCACGGCCTCTTGTCTCTAGCATCTTAGCCATTGGCTATCCAAGTTTATCATCGATTTGAATAATTGCATTCTTTAGTTCGTCCCTCCATTTTTTTTTGTTTCTATATGTACATGATGACTGCTAGTAAGAAATTACTCAGGGCGTCCGCATTACTAGAATGTACATGTAAATAAGGCTGCATTTCCCCGACTCCTTGGACCTCTGCCAGAGGTCAAAGGTGAAAAGGTACAACAAAGAAATGAATAACGGTTTGGAAGCTATAATTCTAGAAAGTGTCAGTGCTATAAGTTAAGAGAAAGACAGCATGACATGATACATCAGTTGAGTAGCAATGTGTAAAAGTACTATAAACTAAAAACTCAGTATTTTCCCCTGAAAATGTGACATGTACTATAAACTAAAAACTCAGTATTTTTCCCTGAAAATGTGACATTATGCTCAAATTATTTCAAAGAGAGTGTTGAAAGTCAAATTACAGATAAACTTGAAGGAAATCAAGAGAAAGAAGCAATACCAGTTTAGCTTCTTATGAAATTAAAATGACCTAATTGGTATCCAGTTCTCTATGCTTTCTAGGGTTTTTTTGTGTTTGTTTGCTTGTTTGTTTGTTTTTTACCTTCTCTGTGTAACACAAAGGCAGTATTGCAGGCTAGAGAAGGACACAGGCTCTGAGTTCTAATGGATTGGGCCTGGATCTGGGTGTTGTTCTTGCCCTTCTCTGCTAACAAGACTCAGAGTCCTTGATGGTCAAAATAGGATGGCCTTAGTAAATGTTCCATCAAGAAACTGCAGCTCTCCCAATCTGGGGGATTTGATAGGTTTCTTTCAAAGGTTTCTTGCAAAGGTCCTAATCATAATTGTGTGGGTGAGATATGGATGAGTTATGATAAATAACACCAGAATTGAAGTAAGTCACAGAATTATCCTCTCCAAACAGGACAAACAAAGTACAATAAGACAAGGCAAACACCCTCATATTGACGCTGGACCAGGCAACCTAATAGGAGAAAAAGAGTCCCAAGAGTAAGCAAAAGTCAGAGGCACACCTGTTCCCACTGTTAAGAGTATCACAAAAACACCACACTAACTGCATAACATATACACAGAAGACCTGGTGCAGATCCGTACAGCCCTGTGCTTGCCACTTCAGTCTCTATGAGCCCATGTGAGCTCTGTTTCATTGATTGATTTGGTGGGCCATGTTCTCTTGGTGTCCTCTGTCCCCTTTCATTTCTACAATCTTTCTAAGAGATCCAATAGCGACTTCCAATTTAGTTATTCTCTCTGCATAATGTCCAGCTGCGAGTCTCTGTTGGCTGACTCTTTTCTTAAGAGCAAAGGGGGGGGGGGTGGATTTGGGGAAGAGGTGAGGTGGGGGAAATTGGAACCAGTGGAGAGAGGGGAAACTGGTCAGGATGTATTGCATGAGAGAAAAAAAAAACTACTTTCAATAAAAATAAAAAGAAATTAAGTGAGAGAGAGAAAAAAGAAGAGGGCGGAACTGTCTCCACTGCTAAGCCCCCAGATAAAAGATGATGAGGAGCCACTGGAAGTGAGAAGGTCAGAATTCTCACTCTTCTACATTGAACTGCTGTTTTCCTTCTCACAGACTGGCAGAATTCACAAAACACAGTAAGTGTCAGGTATAGAGACAGTAGCAACAATTCAGGATGTAGATTTCCAGGGAAGTCTCATTTCCTCCAGTGGTTAACCCTCCCTCTAAAATGATGCCTGCTTCTCTGAGAATTAATCCTGTAGACATCTGTATCCTGTGTTCTAAACTTTCTTTTAAACTGCCCATGGGCACATCTTTGTAACAAAAGTATACACTTGCCACATGTTCTGTCCCTGTGTGTTATTTCTGTTCGAAGAAACTTAACCATTGTACATTTAACTCAAAGGTCGGCTTTTCCACACAGCCTCTCAGATACCCCAGTGGGTTATTTAGCCCCTTCTCTTTCTATAAAACAGCCCATCATATCTGTCAATTGTTTACTCATTCACTTCTAAATCTCAGTTCTCCTACTTGACTGTGTGCTAAATTATTTTTTAGTAATGTAGTCCCAAATTGTTACCTTAAACTTATACTGCTTGGTAATTATTTATTGATTTATTAAGTAAAAAGATTTTAAAAGTAAATATTTCCTTTGCTTTCTACCTCAGTAATTCTAGATGTAATTTCAAAAGTTACAGAGTAAAAATCAAGTGTTACAATGGGATGAAGCAAGGATGCTTAAAAACAACTTCTCAAAGCTGCAAAAGTAAAATTAAGTCTCATCACACACTGATTGGCAATGGTGAAATGAGAATAATCTTTCTAAAATAAATGTCATTATATGTGTGTATGCATATGTGCATAATGTATATATGTGTATATGTTAAATTTTTTGTTTATTGCATTTATGGGGTAAATACACACACACATACACACACACACACACACACACACACACACATATATATATATATGCAAAAAAAGTCACTAAGACATTGTAATGGTATATTATTTGTATTTTGATAAATAAATCTTGCCTGAAGACAAGAAACAAAGCTAAAACCACTAGAAGTCAGGCAATGGTGACACACATCTTTAATCCCAGGATTTGGAGATAAAGTCAGATGGATCTCTGAGTTCAACGCCATCCTGAGCTACACAAGATCAATCTAAAAACAAATCCAGGTGGTGGTGGCTCACACCTTTGATCCCAGTCCTAGGGAGTTACATGCCTTTAATCCCAGCACTAAAGGAAATATAAAATGGGAGGAGAGAGAGGCTTAGGCTGCTTAGTTTGTGGTCACCCAGCCTTGGTAGAGGTAAGACTTCTCTAGTGGCTTGGCTGCTTTGCTTTTCTGGTTTTCAGGTGAACCCCAATTTTTGTCTCTGGGTTTTTATTATTCATGCTACAAAACATTCATTGCAAGGATGTCATCAAATATGCAAAGTATAATGTTATTTGTAATAGAGGTGAAATTGAAACAATTCACATACTTATCAGTGGTTGAATTGCCAGGTAGGATTTCCTTAATTATAAACATTTCTCCCAGCCCCTGCCATGCAACCAACAAGAATTACATAAACCCTGCTAAACAAACAAAATGAACTCTTGTGATAACTAAAATTATTTCTAAAGAATAAGTTAAAGCATGAGTCATGGTAACATTTATAATGTTAGGAGAATAAAAAATCAGAAGAATTCCCTAGATAGCCATTATCTAGTTCGGTACATTTTTTTCTTTTAAAGATATGCATGTGTGAGGAAAATGTAAATAAATACTGCAAAAAAAATTAATACGACCAGTGACCAACTACTCTCAAGCTTAACTTAAGCCTTCCTGTGTGCTTTATATGTTTAAATACAAATATATACTAATTTCTGGTAGAAGAGAAGTTGTTAAAAGGGGAAACTTAGCTGATTTTAGAGACGACTGTAGAGAGATAGTCGGAGGAACTATAGGAGGACCTGAGTAATTGGAGACTCTCTCCACACTGTTCTGTCATCTGAGCTAGTTCCCCCTACTGCATAGGATGGGCAGACTCCAGTTATTTACCTGAGGCACTTCCAATGTCGTCTCAAGTCTTATGTGGCCCTCTAATTTTAATAGAGCCATGCTTTTTTGTACCTCACATTTATAGGCATGAAATGCATGAAGGCATGTATTAACAGATATTCACTAAGTTTAAGATGTAAATGATTTACGGGGGGAGGGAGCTGGAGAGATTGCTCAGCGGTTAAATGCACTGGCTGCTCTTTCAGAAGACCTAGTTCAATTCCCAGCACCCACATGTGTTCAAAACTGCCTATGACTCCAATTCCAGGGAACCTTCTCATGTCCACTGACTCCTCATCTTTTATCTGGGGGCTTAGAGGTGGAGACAGTTCCTTCCTTCCTTCCTCCCTTCCTTTCTTTCTTCCTTCCTCTCTATTTCTCTCCCTTCCTCCTTCTCCTTTTTTCTCTCTCTCACTTAATTTCTTTTTATTTTTATTGAAAATGGATTTTTTTCCCTCATACAATACATCCTGACCACAGTTTCTCCTCCCTCCACTCCTCCCAGCGTCCCCCCACCTCACCTCTTACCCAAATACACTCCCCCTTCACACTATTCCAAAGTCTAAAATGCTTTAGTCAAGCATCAAAACATTGAGAGCCTTCTATATACTGGTTTGCCTTTCCCATAGGATTGGGAATGTTTAGGGCTTGGTTTGAGCTAGTGGTTTTCAATGTGTGAATTTCTAATTCCTAGTGGTCTCTGGTCTAGAGGTTGTTCTGTAATTCTAGTTACTGAAGGCTCATTCATCTTTAGCAGAGTCTCACAGATACATGTTTCTTGCATTCATTTCACAAATAAAAGATGTCAACCTTGAGTTTTGGTCTCAGAACTTCTGCTACACTTACTGTGTGATGTTTCTTCTTGTTTTACCTAGAGTGTCGGTCAGGTCATCTCAGCTAACATGCAGTTAGCTGTTAAATTTACTTTTTATTCCTGTTGCCTACATTGTATGCTCATTCACAGGTATGATCAAGGCACCAAAAGAGTTCATCCATGCATTAATTTGGTATTAAATTACAGCCTAGAAACTACAACTCATACTGGCACTCACTATGGTGCTAGTGCAGATCTTTAGTGTAAAACGGTCAATTTTGTGATCAGGCATGGTGGCACATGAGTGTGATCCCAGAACTTGCAAGCTTGGTACAGGAGGATCCAAAGTTCAAAGTCATCTTGTAGAGTCACAGATCAACCTAGGCTGCAGGACCCTACCTCTCCTAAATAAAAAGTGGAAGAAAGAAAAAAACAATGACTACTGTTTTTAAAGAGAGAGAATTTTTCTAGTGATGTCATCAGTGATGACTACTAAAATGCAGACAACAACATGATGACGATCTTCAACATTCTGTGCGATGAAGAGATTGTGCTTGGAAACTTAGTCATGCCTCTGTATGCAGTGTTGGTGGAAGCCACAGAACAGCTGGTAAGATCTTAAAAGCAGAGTGATTTCTCTGTTTTTCCTGAAAAAGCTCAAAGACCATGCCTTCTGCTATAAAACTGATGACTTTTTTTTTTAAATCACTGGTGGAACAGTTACAGAGAATTCTTGCATAGCTGCCCTCAACTAAGCACAGATACAAGTCACAATGATGTCAAGAAGACAATTGAGCAGTTGCTTTTTTAATAACAAATAATGAGATCCCTGGGAAAGCATCATGAGCTACAGGAAAAAAAATGCTTTCGTTGGCTAACACTGATGAATGTTACAAAGTATCAGTGCTGTGTGCAATTACATGCCAACACATTAGTGCATGAATATTTCACTTCGGATTCTGGTGACACTCCTGGCTGAGCAAGAATGAATTTGTTCCTCTTGGTATAAGTGTACTGCACATATGCTAGAGGAGAATTTGACCGTTTGATTCTGTTTATCCAGTCTCTAAGAATAGAGATATTTCTTTGGCTCATACTTTTTTCTTGTGTTTTATTTTTGAGTCCAAACACTCATGTGTAGCAAGGATGAGATATGATTTGCAACTAAAAAGTTTGAACCTTAATGCCAACACATAAAAAAGTTTTATTTGGCAAATATAATGTTTTATTTGACAAGGGATTTTGAAAGAAACCATATAAATGGTGACTCAAGAATGGGATGAATGAGTACAATATCATCCTCTTCTAACCTGAATTATGCTGTTTTTAGGAATAACTTGTTTAAAAAGTGATTTGAAATGAGAGTTAATATAAAAACACTCAGTATGAGGTTTTAATGATAATGTTGACTATTTTTTCAAGTAGTTTGTTCAAAAAATATATTCAACATTATGAATATAATGAACTAACTTATTGTTTCAAGGCTAAAGCCAGAATTAAATTACTGTTGGTTTGGTAGTACTGTTTGACTTTAAAAGAAAACATCAAAACAGACATCAGGGCCAGAGTGAAACATCAGTGGTTAACAGGGGATACCAGTCTTGCAGAGAATCTGAGATTGTCTCACAGCACCCATGTTAGGAGGCTCACATCTGCTTGTAACTTCATCTTCAGGGAATCCAATGCCCTCTTTAGGCCTCTACAGGCGACTTCACTTATGTACACATAGCTCACACAGTCACACATAAGCATACACATTTAAAAGATAGATAGATAGATAGATAGATAGATAGATAGATAGATAGATAGATGATGGATAGAAGCAGGCATTGGACCAAATAGTAAATAAATAACATTAATCCAAAGGAGTTTCCAACTTAGGTTAATTTCTCAATTGATCTCAAAAACAAACTATTGGAATAATTTAGAACCTATTCAAAATTGTATGTAAGCACGATTAAAGTGTTTTAATTTTCAGATATAGTAAAGCTGTGTGTTAATAACTTCCATTCTTCTGTCTCCCATGGTGACTAATTAGGTACCCAGGTCTTGAAAGGAGATGGATCCCTATGGGTCAGAACCACGTACATTCCATAAGCCTATTGCCCATTCTGTCTTCATAGTCCATATCCTCTCTGGAACTGTCCCTCGGAGGCACATGTTACTTTTATTTCTGTTACTATCACAACACTAACTGTGATTTGTAGTCTTCTGTGGTGAAAGTAAAGAATAACAAAGCTACAAATTTAAAGTAAAAGCTGACCCATTGCCACGCTAGCAAGTGGGATAAAGCTTATAATGCCTTGAAAACACCTTTACATTTACTGATTATTTAATATCATTGTTTACAGTATTAAGTTCTGATAGGTCATCTCTCATCACAGTGGCAACTAGGGGAAATCAAGTTATAGAATCAAAAAGTGTTTTACATAAACATTTGAAAACAAAATAAAAAGCAAAAAAATACCAGAATACACATATACACACACTCTTATTTCAAGCAAACAGAATTAAAAGAATGTGGGGCAAGGAGTTGGTGTTACAACACAGGGTGCAGGTGTAATTTACCTGTGAAAATAGAAATGGCATCAACAAAAAAACAAACGGAGATGATGTTGAGATAAACTTCAGAGAACACACAGTGTATGTATCATTCTATATTAAACCACAGCTATAATCAAATAAAAATCAAAGTTATAGCTATCCTCCCTGTATGGTTACAAAAATTAAGAACTTCAGCAAGGCATCAGTAATCAAATTAACAGAAAAGACAATCAGCCATGAATCACCATATGAACAAGTGGGTGATAAATCCAGGGAAAGGTGGAATGAGAGCTAAGAGGAAGAAGGATACACATTGATGTGGGAGGTGGGAAAAGGAGGCTCTTAGGGAAGTGAGAGTGAGGTAAATACAGGCAGGTAAAACAACAATTTGAGTGATTGAAAACGCCACAAGAAGTCATACTACTAACTATCTTCTTAAAAAAATCTATAAAGCATGTAATTTGGAATATAAATATACATAAATAATTTTAATGAATCTTTATCATCGTGGCTGACAACAGACCCTCTAAAAGCCAAGGACCACCTAAAAAATACTCTTAAAACCAGACATTAGAAACCCTCTTTTGACTTGTTGGCCAGAGCTATCTAAGAGACCCCCAAAACCCTGGTTACCCCTACCCCCAGAAATGAAAGTTAAGTCTGTTTTGCTGGGAACTATGAAGGCATCAGAAGTGCCTGAACTGAAACTGACCTAAGTGCTCCCTCCTTGAGGACTAACTTTTACAGTATCAGAAGACAACATTCAGGCTTCCAAAGGAGGGAGGCAAACAGCACTCTTCAGCACACATGACACATTTGAACCATGCCAGAACCAGAGTGACATGACATCCCCATGGGTACAGTAGAGGCACACAGACCTTGGAGGTAAGAACAGCTCTCTGATTAGACTTAAGATACTGGAAAGGTAACCAACTACTCAGGGTTATAATCCTCAAGAGCAATCTATAAGCCTCTGTCCTTATGCCCACAAGTAAGTGCAGTCTTCCCTTTATCGAGGAAATTTCTCTTTACAACAGATGAAAACCACAACCAATCAATATGCAGAGTTGTGGAGCCCAGTCTCAACGGATGCTTCTGAAAACATCCCCACACCTAAGGCTTGGGGAACATTTAGAAGAGGAAACTGAAAGGAAGATTAAGGACTTTGTGGTGAGGCTGTGTCTTCCAGTAATATCCAAAGCTATATCCAAAATGTCTTACCAATGTGTTTGTCTAAATGTGAGCTAAACAAAGACAATATCAATGGACATGCCAAACTGGTTGGAGAACAGCCCACGAGATCTCAACCCCACACAAAGAACTGAGGAAAACTGAAAGTGGAGAGAGATGGTCCTCCCCAAGAAAGAGCATATCAATTGGTTGTCCAGTGCCCAATAGTCATTCCTGAAAACATACATATAAGCCACCTTAAATGGCCTCAACAGGTTATATTTAGGAATACATATGTGCATATGCATATCCCTATGTGCATGCAATGAAACTGTTAAAAAAAAAGTCATGAATTTGAAAGAGAGCAGATAAGGGTATATGTAAGAGTTTGGAGTGAGGGAAAGAAAGATAGTAATGTTGCAATTAAAACAATCTCAAAAATAAACAGAAAACCCAATGGCAAAATAGCCATATAATATTAAATAGATTAAAGAAATAAAGAGAAGACTTATATTAAAGATAATATAAGTGATCAATAATTAAAAGTTTTATAGTAAAGTAAGAACAATGCTTTGCTCATTCAACTGGAAAACTCAGACTGATGGCTTCCAGTAGTGGCAAGGATTTCCAGAGATGAGCATCGTCAGCCTCTATTGAGCCATCAACAATGAATGCACATTTCAGAGGGCTCTAATTGCAATGTGGGATGGGGAAGTATGCAAGCATTTAATGATGACTTGTAAAATGAACACTTAATAATTTGTTATTTCAAAATACAGGAACATACATTTGATTTTGAGATGTACA